>NW_021940208.1:47137079-47192939 GCF_001715985.3 Manacus vitellinus | reverse complement strand
CGGTGGAACGAGCGGGACGCCCGCCCCGGCGGTGGTACCTGGGCAGTCCGAAAGGGAGAGGGGCGGAGGGCGCAGCGACCACCGCCCTGCGCTGCTGCTGTGCCGAGGGGGCTCCAGATCCCTTCTCCCCCCACCTCCTGCTCCTCCCGGGGAACCAGAAGGGGCGAGCAGCGCCCAGGTAACCGCAGTGTAAGGGAAGGGTTAAACCTGGCTGCAGCCTCCGGGTAGGGGGAACAAGAAGCCCCGCGGCGTCCCTGCCCCTTCCTGCGGATTTATGGGACCATCCGTGGTAGGCGCTCACCGGGGCACCCTCTAGGAGGGATGTCCCCTGTTACCGGTCCTTGAAGAGGGAATAGGTTCGCCGACAGCTGCGGGACTGTTAAACTAAGCGGGTCCTTCGGGAGGAACCAGGACACTGCCTCAGGGGGTGTGTGCATTAATGGATACCCCAGCTCTTCTGCTTTAGGAGCGAGGTTTCAGGAGACAGCAGAGAACAGAGTGGTGTTTCATGTGCCGGGAGGCGTTCCTCCATATTCATCATACTCCAAGTGCGTGCCTCAGGTGCCAGAGAAACCAAAGGACTAGGTGTGTGCGCATACTCTATTCACACTTTCGGTTACTAGATCGTCGTAAACTCTATATTCTTCCTCGTTAGACAACCACATATCGTAGCACAGTGAAGTTTAACCAGTAGTAGCAATCTGGGCTCCAGGATCTGTCTCACAACAGTCTCCACTCCAGTACATGAGTAGAAAGGAGCCCACCAGGCAGAGGCCAGGGATGGGTGGATGCCTTTTTTAGAGACCCTGTATATTTCCTCAGGGAAGATTTGGAGCTACAGCAAAAAGGCTGTCACATCTAGGGCCAGCAGAGTTGTCTGCATACAGCAGTTCTTAAATCACCGCTATATATTAGCATAACTGAAGTGTTAAAGCTTGCATCTCTCTGAGCCTTCTCCAGTCTTTTACCCAGTGTTTTTTCATGAAGAAGACTGGGTGGTGCACGCAAATGAGTGATGCAGAGGAGACCCTTCAGGTCTTTGAAGTTCTTTCAGTGACCCAAGAGGGAGCAGTAAACTAGGTGTGTAAAGTAACCCTTCTCAGCACCTAGCATTTAAAGATTATTTGAGGAGCCCTACTACTATATCTAGTTTTTAATCACTGGAGGAAACAGAAATTATATGCGAACTAAATTTTTTTTGTCCAAGCCTTGGCCTTGCTTAATCTGCAAAAGACATTCTTCTGCCATCAAGAGCAATGCCTCTCTACACACAAGAACCTTGCTACAAAATACCTCAATGCATGTGCCATCTAACCTCAGGAGATCAACTTGTTTATCAACCCTGAAACCTTAACTAAAATACATACATTACTGACTGAAAAGCTGGAAACTCTCTTTAGCTGTCAATATTTGATAGATAGTAATTATTGCTATTTTCCCCAGACTTCTACTTCTGCAAAATGCACCGTCTTTAGAAGATCAAGAAGAAAGATTACATTCTCAATCTTACAATGTAGAATGGAAATAGAATAGAAATAGAGTAAGAGAAGATTTCAGTTGGAAGGGACCTACAATGACCAACTAGTCCAACTGCCTCACCATATGAACTGGTTAAAAACACTGACATAAAAAAAGATAGCCTTTTTCCAAATACTTATTTTGTCAGCAGCTTTTACTATTACTGATTGTGCAGTTACGGTAAGCACAGCACTTAACATTTAAAATTCCTGGTGCTTTTTATCTACACTTCGGATCACTAATGCCTCATTCACACCTAACAAAAGAGTTGTTGTAATCTACACCAAATGAGTGAGGTCATCTTCAATGCCCTCCAAGTTTGTGTGACCTTGTTTCATTTCTCAGTTCTGAGCAAAAGTAACAGGTTGCCCTGCAGCTACTGGTCATTTATTACCAAGCCCAAAAAAGAAGCAGTGAAACGTCAGTGGTATACTTACCAAAGCCTCTAAGATGGTAACATGTTGATCATTTCTCCGATTGCCATAGACAAGTTTGCATGTGTTTACTTAGTTAACTCATCGATTTTTTCTGAAGGTATCAGTGACAATTAGGGACTGCCATCTAAAAAGACATCAGATTTTCTTTAAAACGGATTTCTATCTTGTAAATTGCAAATGGCAGCAACTTGCACTCTTCTGATGCGATAACTGAGAACAGCGCTTATGGCTCCTATTAGTTTCCAGTAGTATGCAGGGTTGCATTTCTTCCCTGTTGTTTGAGATGTGGAATTTGTTGTTACATCAAATAAACAGGAGAACTTGAGAGAAACAGCCTGCATTTGTTTTTGGAAAGTCACTGAAATTAGAAAAATGGTTCTAGTTAGTTCATGTTTCTGAAAAAACAAAACAGGTAAGCTTTGTCTGCATCCACTGACAAAGATGAGAAGAGTTGGGACTGTATTTCAGATTAAGCAAGACTAAACTGGCATGATTCATTCATTTCTGCTTTACCTGATAAAAGAGAACCCAAGGAAAACAAAGGGAAGGGGAGAAAAATGCTAAAAGGATTTTATCATCTTGAGGGACTGCCTCTCTGCGCCTTCTGCCTTTTCCCCCTCTAGGAAAGAAATAGCAATGGCTACAATGCAATGCAAATACAGATCTCTGGAAAGCCTTCACTTTTCCGCAACTCTCATGTGCTGAGAAGATTTGCAGTTGTTTTTTCGTTGACATTCATTGTGATGTTCTAGAAGGTATGCATGTATGCAGGCAGTTTGGGCACAGTACTGCAAACTGACATTTTCACCTGCCATGTGGCAACTTATTTGCCTATCTGTGTGCTTTGTCAGACTAAATTATTGGATAAACCCCGAGCATGCAGACTAAATTCTTTGGTCTGGTTTGCACGAAGATTAGACTGGATTCTTCAGTGGTCCTTCTGGCCTTACAATCTATGCCTCTTTTGTAAACCACTTTAAAATATGTGTTGAGTTCAAATGTTTTCCTGTGTTTCATTAAGGCGAGATGCTAAGATGCTGCCCAAACTGAAATCTATGCATTTCAGAAGTCTAGTAATTCTTTTTCATAAAACATTCCACAGATGTTTTCCCTGGAGCCTGAAATTTTGTTTCAAAGACCCTTTCAGCAAATACTTCTGTGCTAGATTTATCAGTGTGTTCATGTACAAATGTGGTTTGGGGTTCAATCTTGCAAACCTACGGTGTTTGATTGGTCAGTTTTAGGCTCTCATACGTTAACTTTGTGTTAACTCCTCTGTTTTTGCTAATTTCAGTGCAAGAGCATGACATAACTATTCATCCAATTCTTCCACCATTATTTTTATTGCACATTTCATAACATTCAGGATTCCCACCTTTCAGAGGCTTTTTTTTGCAATATATTTTTGTCCATATCTTCTCAAAATATTATTACAGTCATCAGTTGTTAACATTTCCCCCAGCTCTTCTGGTAAGGTTTCTGATGTTGAACCAATGTGTCTTTCTTGCTTCCACGTTGGAATGCAATGTCCAACTTACAGCTAGAAGCAGTGGTCATTTACAGTTTTCATAATAGTGTATAATACTACCAGTAGATCATGTCTTAACTTTTGAGGGGAAACAAAAACAAAACAAACAAACAAACAAACAAAAAACCAAAAAACCAAAAAAACCCAAACAAACCAAAGAAAAAACCCACATATTTGGCCAGTTAACAAAGGAGTGAATTTCCATTATCAAACTTCAGTATTTCCATGTGAAAGAAATAATCATTGAAAAGAAGCCATTTAAGCACTTAAAGCCAGCTAGTTAACAGATTTTGTTTACTGCTTGCTCAAAGCCTATAAAGTCATGAATTTAAAGAGAGCCTTTTAATGGTGTATGCAAGAGTTTCCCAAGTCCTTAAGAATTTATCTAAAGAGAACTTTTGTGTATCAAGCTGTTGGAACAAGGCCCGCTCTCCAAACCCAGCACATCATCATACAACACCACCTCTGTTACATCATCATATTTACCTTGTGTTGTCCAGTGTATTTTCCCGTTTCAGGATTAAAGTGTTTCTTACGTTCACTGCATATCTGTGCTCAGATAATCACCAGTGCAACAGTTAATAGAGGAATCATGCCTGAAGCTCCAGATCTAAACTGTTTGTTTGAAATTCATGAACGATTTATACTCCTCAAAACTACATAGGTTGTGCTGGCTTATACTTGTTTCATGCTTGCTTTTCCCCATCCACTAATCCAAGTAGAGAAAAAAAGTTAATTTTTAAAATGACACTGAGGTTTCCAAAGTGTTCATTAATGGACAAAAATTGTCAACTACTGCAATGTAAGTGAAAAAAAAAATAATTTAATATAATTATTGATAAAATAGTCATTTATAAAATTACAACTGTCATAACATTCAAAAAAACAGAAGCCAAGGAAAAATACAGAGGTTTGGTAAATTTAAAAAAATACCATTTTGCTGTTCATATTCAGGCTTCCTCTCCTACAATTCACTTTTAACTTTTCTCCCAAAAGAAGGGAAAAAGAACACTAAATATCAGAACAAAATATATATTCTATGCTAGTGTTTCCACCTGAAACTACATACCGCCTCTGTCATGGTGAAGAGAGAGAAAGAGAAAATATTTGCAGAGCCAAAAAGATTTCATATGAACAACCAACCAACCACATTAATCTTTCAATACTACTTTGGAGAAGAAAACTAAATGTGTTGTATCTTCCAGTGTTTTTGTAATTTTGGACAGAACAAAGTGTTTATCTGTTTAAAGAAAGAAATAAAAAAAAAAGGAGAAGGAAAGAAAAAAAGTGATACTTTCCAGAAGGGCAGTGCAACTAAATTCATTAAATGATTTTGAGACCATTTAACACTGTGATGAAAAAGAACCTTTTAAGTACCTGGACTGATATAAGTATATACGATTCTAAACAAAAAAAAGCGCTTCATTTTTGCAGCCCTTTAGTATTTATACCATGAGTAAACACAGCTGAAAAGAGTCCCCTTGCAAACATGCAAATGAAAAGAATATAGAACATTAAACATGGCTTTTAGTATTATCAGACTTAAAGAGTCCCGTGAAAACAATAATCTCTTGCTCTTCTCAGCATCCCCCTGCCAATATTTTTGCTGTGACCTCCTGCAAGGTAATACTTGTGGAATGTATCAAGATGTCTGGGATAATCCTTCTGGGATAATCCACACTTTAAAGTGGTGGTGAGGGAACCTTATCTAGTGCTCTGTTGCATTCAGGATCTCTCATACGCCCTTTCTAACTTCATGCTGGGTGATAGGCATTTTATTTATACAATGGCTAATTACAATAGATGCCTTAATTACTGTCTTGTCCATTGTCATATTCTGCTGTTTTAATGTTTAGAACCTCTGAATCTCGCTGGGGAGAGCAACTATAAAACCTGTCAAAGCAAACATCAATTCAGCATATGACTTTGCTATTTCAGAATGCAGCCTCTGAAATCAGCCTGTTCCTAAATATCAGACTAGAAGCCGGGTCTTCTAAGAGTGGCAATTTATATGCTTCCCATGTGAAAAATATAGCAGAATGAAGAGAAACAAGACCATCAATTTTCTATCTGCGTTTCATATAATTAACACAATTCCTTCTTCAAAAGGAATCTCTGAAACTTCCTGTTCTGAAAGTGAAAAGCATTAAATAATTTACAGAAATAACATTTTATTTTAGAACGCTTAGCAAGATTTGCATAATTTATGTTTAATAAAATCAAATAATTAAATGATTAGAGGCTAGAAAAGCATTTATTTTCCTGCTTATTATCTTTTATCCACTGCAGTTATTTTTCTCAGAAATAAAATTCAATGAATGAAAATGAAACAACTGCTCTAGGTAGTAGAATTTAGATTAAAAAATATGAAGAATAATTTCCACTTCACCCATGAGAAAAATAATCTACAATGACATAGTCTACTTTCTACTACAGTCTACTTTCAAATCAGGAAGACCATTTTTCCTTAAAGGTCAGGTAGATTAAGCGTGCACCCTTTCCTGCCATCAGCTCCAATCAACTTGCTGACAAAGACACACAGAATTGTTGGTCACATTCCCCCCTCCCGTGCAAATGCATGAGGTGGTTGGTCTGTCACTGTCAAAGATACTATTTAACCTGTTCTGTAGCAAGTTGGGCTCTGCCTGTAGCTTTCAAGAATGAGTGATGAATGCTGTCTTGTTGCCACGATTCTGATCCTGAAGACAGAGAGGGAACAGTTTTTGTTTACAGTATCTTTATTTTCTGAGTTGTACAGCACAGGTGAAAGGGTTTTCCTATGCTTGCTTTTTTCCACTTAATATAATCATTCAGAATTCATTACCACTACTTCCAATTAGATAATTTTCCCATTCTACTTAAGAGAAAAAAAAATTTCCCCTGTCTGTTAATAGTACGTTTTTCTGTTTTCTCAGTTAGTGGTCTGCATGTCAGCATTATGGTGTTCCATATGGTTTCAGTTTATTGTACAGTTTTCCACTTTATAAATAATTTAAATGTGAGATTCACTGTTTGCTCTGACAATGAAACACAGAAAGCAATTGTTTCTGGTTTATCTGTAATTTTTAGGACACATTTGTCCTTTAAAAATATCTTGTTTTCTCCAGTGACCATTTGCTATATGCAATTGAATCAAAAGAAAAAAAAAGCCTTATTTTTTAAATACTAGATTTAAAAATGAACATGACCTTAATATTAAACTGGATTGAATTCATCCTGCTGAAATAGGACAGGCTTAACCAGACTAGTTCCCAGGAAATGTTTTAAATCACCAGGCATTTTAATAACAGCCTGTACTAAATTTAACTGGTCCTTTATAAAACTGATGCTCATTATCTCATGTTTTTAAATTCTGTAATGCATTATTTTTTTTGATATTTCCAATTGCTTCACCACTGACTGTTTAGTTTGTTCCTTACACAGTTTCTCTGCAGTTGATAATAACACTTGTATCACACATCTGTACTGAGCCATATCTCCCTCTAGCACAGGGGAGGAAATCTTAATCCCTATTTCCTGCTGTCATCTCTCCTCCTAAAGAGGCAGATCAGTAACAAAGGAGCTGCAGTTCTCATAAAACTGTCCAAATATTAAAATGGTTTAATCTTCTACTAGGGAAAGCCAGAGAGTCTCACCACATGCCTTACTTTTTACTGCACTTTGATCCTTTGTGCAAGCTATAAAAATTCTGCATTTCAGATCTGTGACACTTGAATGAATGACGAAAAAATCCAAGAATATGAAAAAATCCATTATCTCCTTCAAAATGGTGCAGAAAATAAAGGATAGACATTTTATTATGTTTTGATTTGATTATAGATTTCTCTTTTGTCTTTTATTTAGAATCCACTGTAACACGTAACAGTGTCAAGGTAAGAAAACTTTTTTTATCCTTCTCAGGCCCCAGAGCAAGTGTCTACATGCATATTAGCTCTGAGATATGTTATACATGAAGTGATTCCTGTTTTAGTTGATTCTGTACAACCCGGGTGAAGAATTATTTCTCTCTCCCAGAGCCCCATGCAAACAGAGTGAGATTTTGATCTGTATAAACAAAACCAGTGAGGGAGAAGTGAGGAGTGCTGTAATGAAGGATGTGTACAAATGGCCACGTGAAGCCTGATCAGAGAATTGGGTGTCTAATGGGAGATGGAATAAGGGAGCTTGAGGGAAAGAATTCAACAAATTGGACAAAGGTATAGAGATCCCTTTCCTAGCGTACTCTCCCAGCTTCTGACAGCTGATGATTTATGGACTTCTTGAGCAAGTAGTCTCCTCAGGAGCACCTTGCTTATTAACTATTCACACACCCCTGAGTAATTGGTCCAACTCCTTTTTTGACTTCCAGACACATCCATCAGAAATTACAGTGTATGATAAAATATTCCTTGTTGGTTTTAAACATCCTATTTAATATTTTGAGTAGTATTTGATCTTGTGTTGTGAAAAACAGCAAATCATTCCTGATTCACCTACTCCCTTATATTTACAACTGCGTAGACATCTGTCCTACTTCCCTTGTAGTCATCAGCTTTTCCTATTCTGAAGACCCTAACCTTTTCAGTTCCACCTCAGATGGTTGCATTGCCTAGTTAAACTTCTCACCTCTTTCTCAACCTTTCCAGTTCTGCTGTATTACCCATTTCTGGCACTGCATCAGGACTGCATGTGAAGTCAAGGCAGAGGTGCACAGATGGTTATACCGAACAGCTCGGGCAACTGCAGCACCTGCTCGGGCAACTGCTGCTCAACTCCCTCCTTAGGAAGGAAGAGGAATTCTTACAAGAAAAAACAGCCTAAAGTCATTCACCAGCACCCGTTTTCCAACTAAAGCAATCATTTTCTTCGAATTACAGTAGTACCAGAGAAATTTACGATTTGGGGGAAAATTCATTAAAATTCTTTTTTAGATGATCTGATAGAATCTTGCTTGCTTTTATGGTTTTTTTGTGCTCAGGTATAAGAATGATGAGAAGAGTCCAATTCTGGCAACTTGGAGATTTGGGCTAGGCCATTTTTATGTAATTTGTTTGGGTTGTGGTGATCATTTGCTTGTCTGTTTTTTCCCAAGGATAATAAATATTATGGGATTGTATTTGAATTGCAACAATGGCAGATGAAGACTCTCTTTTAAAATTTAATATAACTTTTACATCAGTTAACCCATTTTAGCTTTCCCCTTGAAATGTTTTCTTACCACACTGCCATCTCCAGCTACATCTTTAAGCTTTTACTCATTTTAAGGACAGGAATCCACACTTGTTCATGTTAATACAGAGCAGAGGAGCTCATCTACAGAGGTGCAGTTCCTGTTCACCTGCTCCCAGAGACTGACAGGCAATCCCAAATGAAACTCATTTCCTCCTTACCCCGAGGAGGAAGAGAGGTGGCAGGTTCCAAAGACAGAGTTTGGCTCTTCTTTCTTTTTGTTTTCTTTCTCTGGGGTTGTAATAGACAGCTCTCAAGACAAGCTATTTGCTCTGTGAACAGTTTTCCAGTAAACAGATGTTAAACACTGCCTATACAATGATCCTATTAAGAAACAGCATCACAAAAAACCAGGGACTGTAAAGTAGCAAACATTGCCTTCTAATAGTCAATTACATCATCTCCATCTACTGGCCAGAAGAAACTAGCTGGAGCACAGAGCTGCTGAACTATAACCACTGCATCCATACACTTCTTTGCCCTAACTATCAAAAAAAATTAGCAATTTTGGGGGGGGTTTTGTGGGTTTTATTGTTTGTTTTCCAGGAATACCAACTCCTAAACAGACAAAACTTTACAGTAAAAATGTCTCCTGGTATTTTATTCTCAGATATTTAAAAATGATGATGTTGCACAATTTATTTCAAGTAATTCAGGCAAGGTTATCTTCCCTGATTCAAGATCCTGTGTTACATTATTTTTCACCAATTGGAATCCAAAATGCGAATTATATTCCGAGCTTTTTTTTTCTAGTTGAAAGATTAGCATTAGTTTTTAAGACAGTATATGAATTGAATATTAAACCTTTTAATTAATTTACATCAAATCCTATCACTGCAAGATAGGAGCGTGCAGGTATTAAGGAACAGAGTTTTTTTTAACAGCACACATTACATGAAAAACCCTACTTCAGATATACTTAAAACAAAACTTTCTCTTGCTACTTAGGAAAAAATCAGCCACATATTTAATGCAGAAATACTAAGTTGAAGTAATATCCCTTGTCTTTTTTTCTCCTTACCCACCATCAAAAGACACTGGCCAACTGCCATAGGTAGCAAGCAGAGGTAATGGTGTTGGCAGAGACAAGTGATGACTTTCCAAATCAAAACTGACTGAAGTTAAACTTCTAATTCCTGTCAGTCACTGTGAAGTCGGGAACACTTCACTATCTACCCTGGTTAATGGTCCTCCAGGGAACGCCTGCTAACATGTATCCTTCCCACTCCTCTGGAAAAAAATTCCAAAATTCCATTCCAGCAACCAGTATGGCTCATGTGGTGCCACAGGGGACTTCTGAACCTCCTCTGCTAGCAAGAACACACACCACCACATCCTCCAAAAAAACCTCCCACCAAAAACCCTCGAAAGCATTCACTGGTTCCTGTTAAATTTTCACTATCTATTGCTAAGGAAGTTAAATTCCACTACCTGTACTCGTGTGCATGTACATCAGTGTTACATCAGCTTAAGTTATTCTTAAACCAAGAGTGGTAATAATACTAAACTCAAAAGACATTCTGATTTCATGGTTTACCAGGCAAAAAAATTCCCTGCACCTGAAGTGAGGTCATGGGCAGCTTATGGAGTAATAAAGAAAAATCATAAAAGCCATAACTGACTTGTATCTCCTAGGCACTACCTTACCTTCCTGAAAACATATAGAAAAAATATAACTGGTCTGAACCAGAGTGATAGGGAAAGATCTGTTGCAGAGATTGTAGAAAGTCTCCTCAGACCGGAAACTATAATTCCTTGCCTCCAAACCAAAGAAATTAATTTCACACAAACCCCAGCCTTGCAGGAGCTCATCAGGAGGAGATACCATCCCAAGGTGCCTCTCTCAGGCTGGTGAGAGCTGAGAGGTGACGTGGCTTCTTCTCTATCAGGTAATTGAAAAGATCAGAATCAATTCTGTGAGCAAAATCTGTGAACTCGTAACAAATGTAAAGACCAAATATTTGGGCCTCATGGTCTGTGAGGAACAAGACAGTGCCTTTTTAAAAGCAAATACTCTGATACACAAAAGTGATCTAAAACTCGAGAGAAATCCAGATTTCTACTGGAATAAGCATATTGTGATTGAGATTAGCATTTTTGTATTCAAATATATGAAACACACAACTTTCATGTCCTGAGTTGGCCTCCATTCCTCATCTCCTTTGCATTATAGAAGATGCTGTAGAAACCTTTTCCTGAATGAATCCCATGACTTTTATCCAATACTGAGCCCATACCTCTGAAGTCTCAAAAGATGTTAAGCCGTGCCGAGAGATTTTCCTCCTTGAAGCAACACAAACACTTTCATTATAATCAAAAAGGGAAAGGATCTGTACTAAACAGATGCTTATATCCTGTTTATTGCTTCTTGGAAAACAAGTAGTGCATTTCTTGAAATTTAAGATACTGTTGAGCCCCACACAAGTAAGTACCATTAGCTAAGTTAGCAAAGTAAGAGCAAACCAAATTATTAAATAGTAAAGGCTAAGGCTGCTTCCCAAAGATGCAAAACAAAATTCTTCTAAGTTGAAAAAATGTGGAGTGGCTTTACTTTTGTGTTATTTTTAATAGCACGCTCATTGTATTTGGAAGACTCAGTATGTGTGCACCCTTATAGATACCAGTAAGGCAAAAATAAAGCTCCAGTTCAAGAGCCTAAGGCAGCTACAAAGCCAATACATACAGGCATACAGAGAGTCAATAGGAATTTCACCTTCCTTAATTCTTTATTTCATCAAAAATTCCAACTGTGCAACACATTTTACTCTCATGCATGTACTCCATACATGAGACTGATAGTTCTAGGTGTGTAGAGAACAACAGACAACATTTGGCATAACAACAACTGTTCTATGCTGGGGAATACCAGCCCTTGCACTCAGCATTACTTTGAAGTCTCTGCAGAGAAAAAGCAATGACAGAATGCCACAGCAGCACACAAACCCCATGTTGAAAGCATGAAGTCTACAAGTCACTTTCTCACATAGATTTTGCACAGGATTCTCAGGGGGATCTTGTAGGCAAAGCCAGGCAAATGAGACTAGACATTTATCTGAATATCTGCCATGAACAACCTAGAGCTGCAAACAAAAAGCAAGTAGTTTCACCTTCAGAACAATAAGAACAGATGGGAGTCTAGATGGGAACTCACCCACACTTCAGGAGATGAGCTACTTTTCAAAGCAGTGCTCATGAACAGTAGTTACTATAATATGCTTATTAAATAAGCTAATGGAACTCCAGCGCTGGAACAGCGTCCAACAGGTGAGGAGTTTTCTAGTTGTGTTTTACTGCTAAATACAACTTTGAACACTTGTGTGGATGTTCAGGGTGGATTCAGTACCTCTTTGTTTGACCAAAGCAGAGCACTGCTATTGTCTGCAGTGCTCTTTATGCTACATTAGGTACATCTCTTAAACCAAGCAATAGCTGAGCAGTTTGTTAAAGCAAGATTGGAGTTATACCCAGGAAAAATGGTTGAATTAAAACTACAGCCCTTCCTGTATCAGTACCACAGTCAAGATTACTTCAGCTCCTTCCTAAGGATGACACTATTTTTTCATAGCTGCAGATAAAGCTACTGTTCTGTTATACTTTCTTTGGGCAACAGTACTTCAGCACAGTGGAAGAACAAGAATTGTTGGCTGCTTAAAAATTCTGTATTAAGGAACAAGAAAAGCCAAGATTATTGAACCAGACAGCTTTTAAATAGGTGGAAAGGGAGTGTAGAGTTTTAAAAGGTTGTGAGACTTGAGAAAAATGCTACAGGAGATTTTGGATTAACATTGACAACTTCAGAGGGGGCAGGCAAGAGATCTCTAGGTATGCCCTGGAACCAACCTACCTGGCAGGCTGACACAGTGACTCAGTGCCCTTTGCTTTGACAAAATGCACAAAGTTGCTCTGTGCTGGCTCTGGCATACAGAGCAACGCAATCTCCTGGTTCTATTTGTTCTCTTTATTTGGACTGAATGGAAGAAAAGAAGATTAGCTGATCCACTAGGAGAGCAATTCAAACGCACTACAATTTTCTCCATACAGTGTTAGTTCAAAGAAGGAAAAAAACCCCTAAGCCTGAAGCTTTGAGAAAAAGTACAAGTATGCCGCAGGGAAAAAAATTACATGTTTTAGACTGAGGGGAAACTGAAAAAACAAATACTTAAAAAAATCAAACCCCACAAACAAGAAAGATGATGGATATAATATAGCCCAATTGTAGTCAGGACCAGTGCTTGAGATAACTGACCTGACTTACTGGTTCTCTCATAGTATTGGTATCTAATCTTTAACATGTATCTTTGAGATGCATAAATGCTTAAATTTCTGTCAATACAAGATTAACAATACTGAACAAGATGAAAACTGGACCAGAAAACTGCCACAAACTTTGTGGCACTGTTTCAGTTGCCTCTAAACAAACTACACCATCAACTCAGAGGGTTAAGGCAGTGTGTCTCAGAAATATCTGGATATAATGGTCCTGGGCTGGTTTTGGTACACCTCATTCTGTAATGTTTTCTTTTCTGAAACATTTCCAAAGACAAAACTAAGTTTATTCTTTAGTAAGAGAGGCATTTATTACAGGTAAAGTTCTACCCTTTCTTGTCATAAAGGAAGAAAACTTGTACCCTCTTTGAAAATATTTTCTGTTTCAAGTGACAATTGAGGTTGACTTGAAGAACGCTTCAGAAAAAACTGAGGTTTTCAAAGATCGATATATAAACTAACAGCTTTGAAGTAACAGACTGTAAAAACATCACTCACCTTTGTTAGAAATCAGACACTCTATGCTTATGTTTGCTGGTAAATGATGTATTGCTTTCGCAGTACCAGAAAGACCTGAGAAGGTTTTTTTGATTCTTTCAGGTCAGACTGTCAATTGCATGATTGTTTTAAACAAAACACAGGCTACTGTAACAGGATTGCTGCCTGCCAGGTCATGTTGCACATTTTCAGCTGGAACAACACTACAATTTATAAAGTTAAGAAATGCAATTTCATCTGAACATGAAAAACATTTTAAAGTCAAGATATGCAAATTTACTGTCATACAAGGAATGCCATTAAGTCTCCCTTCTACACATTTGGGTGAAAAATTTGTTAAAAAGTCAAGAAACAAAAAGCATAAAATCTGTAATAGGCAACAATATACAAAGTTTCAAATATAAAATCGAGACTTGTATAGTTTGTTATTTGCATTTTTTCACAAGAGTAAATTAAAAGAACCACACATCACTGAACTTCTACACAAGCTTCTCGTGTTTCAATGTCATTTATTGAGGAGTGAATGAGATACTGTCAGACATGCCAAAGAGACTTCACATTCAAGGGCTGGAAGCTGAACAGCTTTCCTCATTGAGTCACTGTACAAGTTGTTTTTGGGAATCGAAAGTGCAATCAATGAGGTCTTCATGCTCGATGTTTGTCTTCAGTTTTTCATATTTTGATCTACTAAGTTGTTGGGCAGAAGGACACTTTCTACCCTACAAAGACTCACACTCCAATTAATACAATTAACACTAGATGTAGAGAAACGTTTATCTGTTATAACGTACATCTACTGCTGAAGATCTTATGTCTAATGAGAAAATTCATCTTGTTTCCCTTTCACCATCGTATGGATGGCTTATACCGTTAGAAAAATACTCTTCAGTGCTATTGTAGGGTTTACAGGAAACTTCTTCCATGTGTGGGATAGAAACCGTTTTAAACACCATTCTGAAAGAATGCTTCTCCCTGCTGCCACTGCCTGTAGGTTGCAGAAGAATGGCCTACACGCACTACAGTTCTGGTTTTACTCAAAAAAGAAACAAAAGAAACCTAAACAATAGGGTAAACGTTTATTTGGAGTTAGTTTTCTTGCAGATGATAATTAAGGCCCTTCAAGCAGAGTTTAGGAGCTCCTGTATGGCTGCCTGTTGATCTGCATTGAGCTGTGATATGCATTCTGTCCACAGTCCTCCGGATGTCTAGAAAACAAATGAGAAGTGGTCTTTATGCAGGCTGACAAGCATTCAAGGCACATCCTAAACTTTCCTGTGTTTACAAAGCTCAAAATTCACTCAGCTTATTCCTGTAATACATATGCCAAAGAGAAGAGACTGACATGTTCAGTTACATGTGGTGCTACAGAGGTTCAACTTGAGATGCTGCAGAAGGCTGAACAGCAGCAAAGTAATGGATTTGAAACTCATGGGAACTCCCTAAAACTAAGTGGGCCAATTGATAACTGATACTTTTATGTTAACCACAGCCTAAATCACTTGCTCTGTGCTGCACTGAAATTAACAGATCAATGATCAAGACAAACTGAACCCTGCCTCCACACGAGAGTGTTTTGGGCACTGGTGCAGCAGTAACACAGCTTCAAAGTGAGTACTGTGATTACAGCATGATGTGCTATGGATGCTATGTGTAGATGTGCAAAATTCGGCTGCCAACACACAGCATTACACTGTAGTGAAAAGAAAGGTAAATTACATCCCAGAGAGACGTAACAGAGCATTTATCTGGGTAAATCCATCATCTGTGTTACCACAGCCCTTAACTGAGACATCAGCTTTTAAAGCCACATCAGTAGGCTGGTTCTAATGGTATCAGTACATGCTGATAATAAACAAGGTTGGAAAAAAAGTATTTGTTCATTTATCAATAGAGACTAGAAGCAACTGGCACCCTGCTTTCTTGAGGATGATGATAGGAAAAAAAATTGCAGGTGACTGACTATAGGTCTTTAGATTGACTTTTGCGATAACAGTATACTTGAAGTAAATAAAAAAAAAGTTTAATTTATATTTGTTATATTTTATTTCCAGTTATATTATAATGCCCTTTTCTCAAACAATTAAAAAAAATGGATTCACAAAATTCAAAAACAAAGGCTCTCAAGTTTAAGTTTGTGGTTTCTAGTTTTAAATAACATTAGGCATTTTAGACTCTCAATTTATGATGAAATATTGCAAAATTAAACGTGCTCTTCCAGCATTTGTGAAAAACATTTCAATTGATACTTCACACTGAAATATTTCTGGCCTGAGATTACCGAAGCATGAGGAAAAAGTTTATGTTCAATTCCAGTTATGACCATGATGTTGCTCATGTCAGACACTGGCAGTAAAACAGTCAAGTCTTTCACCCAGAATCTAGGAAGCAGCAGCAGGCAGACTTGCTAGCAACTACATAGCCTTTAAAACTCCTATCACAGGATAAAACATTTACAGCGGTTTACTAAAGACAAAATATTATGTGTGAGGAAAGAGAATTGGTAACGGCGTGCTAAAACTGTATTTTTTAAAAGAGATGACTTTTTTTTCCTCCACAGTATGAAGGTAAATCATTTAGCCAATGATGAAGTCTTGTTTCATATTAATGTTCCTGTCATTCCTGGCCAAAACAAGACTTTGCTGTACATAACTAATCTACACATCTGTGGGCCACTGTATTGTTAAGAATTAATTATTATCTAACCTTGACGATTTGAGGTAAAGAGAGCAAATGCATTAGCATACCCTAATACAAAGTTCCATTCCCAGACTTTAAGTACTAACAGCAAGGACCTGTATCTGTCAGCCAGAATCTAGAGCAGCACTTAACACCACCTTCACTTTGAAACTTTGCTCAATTGCATTCTCTTTATGTCTTCAGAATTGTAACAAGTAATTTTCTACCAGACATAATGGATCTTGCAGGCTGATACTGATACACTCATCCAAGTGAAACCTTTCCAACATCAAGTACTCCTAAAATTCTTGGACAGTAATAGAAGAGCTCCCTGTGTTTTTATGAGCTACATGCTTGCCAAGCACACTTCTTTCTAGCATTAGGTGCTACATCCACCTGACAACATTTGGCCCTATATGAGATCTGCCCTATTGCGCTATCACAACGCTGTAGGGAAATGCTGCTTAAATACTTGGACATCCCCATCACCATAAAGTTACTCATAGCATAAAGGAAGTAAACCTTAAGGCAGTTCCCCAAAGGCAGGGAAAGCACTGAGCAGCCACCTGTATTTGCACTGGGTTTAAAAAGGCAGTAGTAAATTACTTGTGGTTTGCACTCATTTTCTAGCACAGGATCCAAGCCTCTGTTATATTAGTAAGTCACCACAGGGTGCTGGGGACCCTTACAAAAACCATGTCTTGAATCAAACCCTGCAGTACACAGTTCACTGATAAAAGGACAGAGATTTCTCTCCAGATTTTAATTTCTGATTCAGAAAAAAATCCACAAGAAACTAACACTAACTTGCATGTTAACTGCCTAGCTGCACATAACTACATTTTTTTTCATTAATAAGCTTTATTCAAGTACAAATTTCACCAGGTTTTATCATCAATCATTCAAGGAATGTTCAAGGATCTCCAAGAGCATTGGTTGAAGTGTTATTCTCCAAGGAGTCAGTGCTCTCAAAACTGGTTTAACAGTTTGGTTACTTCTGAAAACAGATTCTAAATGGTCCCTCTATACTAAAGCAAGCATTTATTTACCTGCACTTGGCGAACAACATTAGCCAGCCGCTTGGTACATGGATCTTCATGTTTGATAGCTTCATGAATTTCACCATCCGCAATTATACCAAGTATTCTGGGAAGGTTGGAGTTGTTGGGACCGAGGACAATTGGGTTATTGCTGTTACAATCAAAATATATATAGATTACAAACAAACTAATGCTTAACTAATTAAGGTAAGCATTTTATATGTAAGTGGACTGATTCTGTATCTTACTCTAGAGCTGCTTATTTACATTTAAGTTTCACACAGCTGAGTAACTACACACAGCTTTTATACCTGCTGACAGAATGTTCCCCCTACTGTTAATATTTAACCAGCTGATTCTCTAATCAGCCTAAACTTTATCAGGATGAAGTTCTGAACTTTACAGAACAGCTGAATTCCATGCAGATGGAATTGTAAATAGTGTGACAGAAATACCCTGCCTAAAAGGCCTTATTCCTCTCTCTCCTCTGTCTGTCAGTGCTGCAAGGGGGAGGAAGTTGCATGACTTGTGTCAGGAGCACTAGTAACTTCAGCACTCTGCCAGCACTCTTACTGACACAGCAAGCGAGCAGTTCTGCTCCCTCTTTCCAAGCAAAACGTTGGAGTAGAGGAGTATTAGCAACCAGGAATCTGTGTGGAAAACATTAGCTACCTTCCAGCCCTGCCACCTACCGCTGCTGGAAAACAGAGGCTGTGAATGTAGGACTGGCAGATCTTCAGGGAAGTAGATGGCCAGGCTGAGCCACCTGCACAGAGCTAGTACTGCAGTTCTCCATTTCTATATACCTGTGTGCATGCACAACTGTCAGCATTATTATGGTGTCTCTACACAACTGTTCTATTATCAGTCTAGGGACCTCAGTTGCCACCACTCATTTTGAGACTTTGCACCAAGAGATACAAGATATTCACAAAGTAGAAGAGACTGCAGGAAATCTAAGTTACTTCCTTTCAAATTATCTTCTCTAAAACATATGCGGATTAACTTGGCAGTTTCTCAGTTTTGGAAAAAGAATGTAATGAAATAACTTGCAAACAGGTTTACTTTCTGCATTAGTGTGGAGACTTTGCCTTACCTCTCCAGTAAGTCACACAGATAGTTGAAAGTATGAACAGCTTCTTCTTTGTCTTCATGAAGTGGAAGCCATGATAACCAGTGTGGGAGGACTTCTTCAACATTTATACAGTCAGGCTTGAACTTCATTATCTTTCCTACAGCTGAAATGCAGTTTTCTGTTGCATTGACATTCTCTTTGGTTTTGGCATCTGGTGACTGAATGACTCTCACCAGCAGTGGAAGCGCCTCTAATTGTTAAACAATACAAGAATAAAGTTTAATGCATGATGAAGGTATGCTTTATTAACATCACAAACTCTACATGAGACAATTGCACGTATTAAAACCAGTATTTTTTGTGTCTCAAGTACCAAAATACAGTAATTTTAATGTTCAACTACTTCTAGGTTCTTCTCTGCTCAATAATTATCATATGAAAATCAAACAGATAAATAAAGCTCTGCAAGGAAACACAAGAGAACAGATGGTGCAAAAGTCTGAATTTTCTTTAGAAGTTCAAAAGAAAAAAAAATCTTCCTATGTCTCTCAACTGGAGTTATGCAATCTAAAATATAAAAGACACTGTAATTTCTAAGTAAAAACACAGATAACAAGCATTACCTTTTTAATCTAATAGGTTCTATAAACAAAGGATGAGGAAAAGCACTGCTAAGGAGACATTTACAATAATGTGAACTGTAGTGCATGCCTACTGTACATCTGTTGCTTGTGTGCACATATATATATAAAAAAATATATACACATAAATATATATATGTATGTATATATGTACACACACACACCTCTCACCACTAAAAGGTGCCCTAGGAAAAGCTCATAGGAGTAATCTCATCTGGTGAATCAAGCTAGCATGGTTTAGATTGCAGCAAAGTCAAGGAAAGGAAATGCCTTTCAATGAAGGAAAAATGCCAGTTTTCTTGCTGGGTTAATAGCAATTATATTTTTTATCAGTCACATGGGTAACCACACGCACACTTCTAAATAACATTAATGTCATGTGTTTAGTTACTAGTGTCCACGCACACTTCAGAGCACTCTACATGCATGCAGAACAATTGTTATTGTGTTCTTCTGCTAAAAATAAAATGCTAAAGAGGTGAAATTCTAAATCAGCACAGAAACAGGTTGTGGAATTGTGCAGAAAGCACACTTCAAAATAACTCCAATTACTGAGGAAGAGCAAGATCTTGCACTTCTGCATTTTGATGAGTAAGTAGCAGCTTTGCAGTTAAAGAATACACAATGACCCTTGCTATATTAATTCCACTGAATTATATTTTTGAAAAATTCAACAGCCATGGAAAAATATCATTAACCCTAAACTAGACAAGGATACTTTCATGGGGCTGATATACATTACAGAACTGCAGAAACATTGGTCATCAGATTCACTAGCTTGTGTATCAAATGCAGGGTAATAATGCTGGATTATTATGGAAAGCAGAATTTGTTTCAAAGAAGTCTACAATCTCCAGGGCAAGCTGGGTCTGCATTTTGCATCTCAAGTTTTCATGACTGCTGAAGCTAAAACTCATCTGTGTTTCTTCACTCCTTAACACTAATGGATGACTTTGTAGGTATGCATGTCCTTGTAGCTGTAAAATTAAAGAGGGCACCAAAATGAATCTGTATAATTTCCTCCCTACAGATTAGCAGACAGATAGTTTTCTTCCTGTTCATACAACAGACCCATTGCACATGGGTGTTGGTTTAGATAATCCTTAAAAAAACCTTTTGACTATGAAAGACCATCTTCTATCATAATAATAGGTTTTTTCCAATTATTGCTCCACCAAATTTTGAGGGCATTGATGTGATTTAGAAAGAAGCCCATGCAGTTGATTAAACAATTTTCACAGAGAACAGATGATTATATTCTTCCACCAACATAAGAAATAGAAGCAACATTGATGGTTGCATCAATTGTAACCTTGTAACCCTATTTAGCAAGCTACATTGTTTTTCTTCCATTTTATTTCTTTGCTCTTTACTAATTCTGTTTTTAGTGCTTTTTGTTTCATCATAATGTAGCTCATGTGCCACTTACAAGTTCTCTCTATATTCCTGGATTTTTTCAACTGACTGTCAAAAATGCTTCACGTTAATAAATTAATACATCTGCTTTTTCTGAACAGACTGATACAAACTTGCAATAGAACAATAGGTCAGCACTATATATCAATCAGTAAAGAAATTAAGTTATAAATAAAAGCTCACAAACGTGATGTTTTTCAGAGAAGACAGCAAAACCCATGGGGTAGAAAACTTCTCATGCCATGGATTTGCTTTGTTTCTAATCACAGCACATCTTCATCTATTAAAATAAATTACAAAATTCTTTCATGTATGTGCAAAAGGATTTAGAATACTTTTGAGGTGCCTGCTAACAAAATGTATGCTTAAAGGAAAAAGGTTATTTTATCTAAAATTCAATAAAAGGAGAAGTCAAGTGTCTGGGTTTAATCAGGGATTATTTGTCCAAATACTAAGAAAAGGATCAAAGATGTTACGAAGTTTAAGTGGAGCAAGGCAAAATCTAATCAATGAAAAATAAAATTGAGACTTCAACAGATGCTAAAAAGCCCCAAAAGTTTCAAAATCAGAACTGTCTAAACAATTCTAAATGTTAATGCTCTTAATGTGCCACTGCTGCTTTTTCCTTTTATTTTTTTAAAAGACACCTTGATTGTAACCATGTAACAATAACTTACATTAACAATGAAAATTACAACCCTGATTGATGTAGGTAAGATTTGTGTTAAAGTCCTGATTTATCCCTATCAGATGATTCATATTTTCTTACATCGTTTAATTCAGCTTTTGCTAAAGATTCATGTGAAATACATATTTGAAATACAAATTTAGCTAAATATTTTCTTAAAACAAAGGAAAAAATTATGATACAGGATGCTACTTAGTGTGCAAAATTAACTCTGGTGAATGGCAAGAAGAGTGCAAGCAAACAATAATTTCTTTCAATTTAAGATGAATTTGAAGTTTTAGAGAAACACGAAACATTCAGAAAGAAAGCAGACCAAGTATTTCAGATAAGTAGTACCACACTCATTTCATTTCTTACTTAACAGAAATCAGGCTCTTTCTTCATATGTAACAGGAAAGCAGAGAGCCACATTAGTTGTATTCTACACTATTCCTTAATACAGGTCATTTGTATAATTCTTCCAGACATCCAAGGGGTTTTGCATTAATATGCAACCCCCTTAGTATTAATAAAAAGCATCTACGAGACAGGTGTGTATCAGAAAGCTGTTCTTTATGAAATTAACATTTGCATGTCAGATCATATCTTAAAAAAGAATATGTTATATCAAGTTTGCTAAGCAGTAAGTGCTGCAACAGAAATGCTAAGCAGAACAACAATAAAAGCCCAAGGAATTCAGGTACTTTATTAAGCCATCATTAGTCTACCACACAGGTTATACTGGCAATCTATTTCACTGCCAAGGGGAAGAGACCTCATCAACCAAAAGTCAAGCAATTTTTATTTCCTCTCACCCAAATCACACGTTCAAACAGTTTTATCAGATGCAGGTATGTACCTGGGCAAAAAGGACGGTAGCCATCCCCCCCAAATTGTGCCATGACTCCAACGCCGTAGGCAGCTGCTTGCCTGACCTCTGGGCTGTTGTCACACACGGACTCCAGCATTGGCCTCAGGAAGTATTCTGCATACTTGAATGAGGCTGGGCTGCAGTGCTCTACAATGTCATCAAAAATGCACAGCCCCCACTGCCGGTCTGGCCACGGCCTGTGTGGACACTGCATCAAAAACAAGTAACATTTTACACACCTTAAAATTTTTATGCAGCCAATGATTATATCAACAGAACAATCAAGGAACAGTGGTCTAGTACTTTTGTTAAAATCTTCCTGGATTAAACTGAATCCTACAAGCATGTAATTTTCTGCAGTTACACTTGCAGTAATATCATAAACAAAACAAAATAGAGATGACTATCTGAACTTACTGAAAGAATAATGATTTTCAGCCAAATCATTTACACCTCTATTTCACATGCAATTTTTCCCCAAGAGTCTGCAACACTTTTTCGTCCCTCCTCTTGAAATCCATTGTAAAGAACATTGGATACTCTCAGGAAAATTAAATTTCTCAAAAGAGTTGTATGTGTCAAAGATCCTGGGTCTTGAAATTAGAAATTTTAAGTAGCACAGCAGCGCAGCTGCTCAAAAAGCATAAATAATCACTTCAGTCTTCATCCAGAATGATTCTTCAACCACACACATCTATTTTGTAAAATGGCAATTGCTACATTCTATCTACCAAGTTCTCTAAGAGTCCAGCATGGAAGACCTATTAACACACCAGAAAAAAAAATTTAAATTCAAATCAAAGGAAAGCAAGGTACTTACAATTAGGTTGACAATTAGTGGAAGTAACCTTTCAAACCATGGCAGTACCTTCTCCTTGTAACTGCTGAATATTGAGTGCAAAATGTCTGATACTTTTGTCAAAATATAAACATCACTGTCATCCTGAAAGGAAAAGGATACAATTCATGTTCAGACTAATTATCTTTAAAATTGTGGAACTCACATGAAATGCCAAGGTGTCTAAACTAATGGAATAAAGTTGGTTTGTGACTTTTTTTGTAAAACAAAGGTTTTCAAGTTCACTATTTCAACTGTTAGTCTAATTACAGAATAACAGAAGCACAGAATGGTTTGGGTTGAGATGGACCTTGAAGTTAGTCTAGTTCCAACCCCACTGCACACACAGGGACACCTTCCACTAGACCACATTGCTCAGAGCTCCATCAAACCTGTCCTTGAACACTTGCAGGGATGGGGCACTTCTCTAGGTAACATGTTCCACAGTCTCGAGGCACATCACTTGTTACTGATTTCATTTTGGACACTGAGGCACTGAATGGAATTCTTTGGACATAGCCATCCAGTCAATTCCTTATCTGCTGAATAGTTCATCCATCAAATCCATATCTCTCCATTTAGTGACAAGGATGTAGTGTGAAACCCTGTCAAAGGCCTTGAGGTAAGGGCTACATAAACATACTCTGGGATCAAAGGTGTATAACCAAATGTTACTGATTATCATATGCTAATTCTGTCAATATGGCAAGTGACATTCTGGTGCCACTCATTCTTTCACAGCGTAATGTAGACAAGTCTTCCTTCAGACTTCACAGAAAAAATACAGCAAACATTAAAACATTTTAAAAAATGCCTTGCAACTCTGTTGCAGAGTATGGATTCAGTTTGTCTGAAATTGCTGCTTGCAGTTTCTTTCATTATCAGTATAGAGTGAAACATAAGGAAAAAAAAGATTACCAAACCATCTAAGTCACCTTCTACAAGAATGAACAGCAAACATTTCAAAGAAGAAAGGAAGAAAAATCAGGAAAGGGTCTTGGTTCAGAACTTGACATTTGTTATTTTTTGATCCCAAGCAGTATGAAGGCAACAGATATCTATCCTCTTGAATGCTGGCCTAACGTTCCCAAAGGAAAGGGGTTCAAGAACTGCATTGTTATTAAAGACAGTATTTACATATGGGTGCATGATTTCTTAGGATACATTCTGGAGTCTGCATACAGGTTAAACTCCTGTAATCAAGCTTCACACCTGCATTGTGTGGCAAAAAAAGTTTCTTAGTTCTTAAATTTACTGAGCATCTTTTGTCTTATGTTAGAAGCAGCAGTGATTTATTATTCTCTATTACCCTCTCCATACCAATAATGATCTAATAAAACTATCATATCTCTTCTACAATCAGCCCCAAACTAAAAAGTCACTTTGGTATTCTCTCCTAAGAAAACACATTATGCCAGCTATTTATCCTGCCATCCTTCTTTGATAGTATTTTTGGGCTATTCTTTTTAAGACAGGCTCCTGACATGACATACCAGATGTCTAGGAATCAGAGGTATGCTCAAGGTAAAGAGCCATCAAGCTCATAAGGCTGAAAGAAAAAGCAAGTCAGCAGGGCTAGGCCTTAGAATAAATATTCTGCTGTTGAATCTGTATCACTGATAAAGTCATCTAAGAATTGTTGAGAGGATGAAGAAAATAAAAAGCTATATCCCAACCTTCTTATTTCAGTATACTGGAAAATGAAACCTTTCATATTTTCTAATTCACACATGTCATGTGGTTCATTTCTTACTGAAGTTTTGAAGGACTATAGTAACAGAACATTCTTCTAGGAAGGAGTAATTCTGAGGATGCACTATGCTTTAACCAGGTAGCATAGCATATTTGTGTAATGCATTTCTATCCTGGTGCTTATAAGTGAAAAAGCTCCCCAAATCAACTTACTTCATCTTGTAATGACTCTTCAACTTGTTCATCATAGTCTTCATCTTGTCTTTTCACTAAATTCAAAAAAAAATTAAACCATTATCTTTCTACAAGTGCATAAGAAGCCTGTGAAAGGGAAAAAATTATGCAGAAACAAATTTAGAAAACAGGAAACAGTAGCTGAAGATGCAACAGGAACTTTCTGTCTTTAAGAAGCTTCAAAGAGCTTTCACAGAAAAACAAGAATGAGCCAGCTCATTTTAAGAATGTGTAAAAGCACATTAAATAAACACACCAGCTTGTCCATGAAGACATGAAAAGTGCTTAGAAACAAGAAACTACCATTGTTTTAAGAAAACTGTTAAGACTTCAGATGAAAAAAACCCACAGAAAAGACAACACAAGATACGTGCACTGTCTTTCAAGTAAATCTGTCCATCAACTTTTGATTAAACTACAGTATTGCTCCAAATGATGCCATCTTCATACTCCCAGAGCTTGCAAATGTAACTCATGGCTTCTGTTTTTCAAAGCCCAATTACCTTACATAAATACACAAATTAAGAAATCTAAACTAAGCTTTTTTTCTGTGTTCAGAAATAATTAGGAGTTCTGCTTTAAAGAACAGCCATATCACATGTTAACAGGACATAACGTTAACTTACCCTGTCTTAATTCTTGATTTTTAAAGTGCTCTTCTAGTTTTCCTTTCAGTATTCCCCCAAGTTCTTCAAAGTGTTCATTGTTAAGGCATCCATCTCCCATTACCTCAATACACTTGTGAAATAAAATCATCAGTTTTTCAGATTTAAGTTACATGAGCAGTCTTAATGAAATCTAGGCACCCAAAGAAAATTAATACATGCTCTGCTTTAAGGCAGAAATAATATTAATAAAACATTCATACTGTAATCAATGCTCAAATTATACAAGTAAGGCATAACACCACTATACATTTCATGCCCATAACTTCAGTTGCTTGCAGTTAAAATTAACAAATCTGATAATTGTTTTAGGTTAATACTTTGATATTTTTGAAAAAAAATAGAACTTTTTCTGTCAGCTGTAACATTTAAAGTCAAATCAAATTTCACGTAGAGGAAGCCTTGCATTTATTCCAGCCGTGTAAATGAACATCAAACACAGTCCTTTCTTATGGCAAAAAGCTATGGACAGTAACACCACAAAATTTGTAAAGGATAACATTACCTTTGCAAAAGAATGCATTATTTCTGAGAGAACATCTGACTCTGGTTCTGTCCCAATGGCTTTGATGAGTGCATCACACATGAAGTGCCACATCTGTGTGAGGTACTCTGGCCCACGGACACGAGCACATTCAAGAAGGAGGGGCATCGACTCTGCTGCTGCCACTCGGACACGTTTCATTATTAAGGAAACAAAGTAATCGAATCCAACATAAAGTGCTTTGAATTTAAGCATCCACCACTATGATTAAGCTCTTAGTTTTCTACTCAAATTTTTTTTTTTATTAGTCTCCTGCATTTGATTTCTTAAGTAGATACAGATTAAATCATAGGAAAATTAAACTGTTTGCTATTTCAAAGTGGCTTCAAGCCTGTTTCAGGCCATGACAGAAAAGCTGTTCAAGTATTCCTTTGCTTTTTTTGGCACAAACATCACTTTCTCTACTGATGGCTTATTTGAAAAGAAACTATGGGGAAAAGTAGGATATTTTGCCTAAAACAGTGTGTAAACCAACATTCTCTGAAACAATTTCTGCTATAAAGTCACAGAATATTTTAACACTAACACTTCCAATTCATTTAGGAAAAAGTAAGCAGGACTTTGATTCTTCCAAACTAAGTTTCTGTTTTCATGGTAGTATTTGTTAATAGGATATCATCATGGAAATAGAACTTCAACAATGGAACCATCAGCTTTACGACTTGTTCTGTGTACTCCACAAATCCTTCTTTTAGCTCTTTTGCATAACAAACCTGAAAAACAGAGCATAGAAATGCCTCCTTTAAAGGAAAATACTAATATTTTTCAACTATATAATGGTGAGAAACATTGTTAAAAGTGCAAGGATTTTTTTTAGTTTACTTTAAAACACATTTACCTTCCCCCTCCACTGTGGTATTTTAAGAAACTCTGACAGCATGAATTCTCACTCTTAGAGCATGTCCATATTTCTTAAACTGAATTCAGAAACAGCAATATTTGCAAAAACAAACTACTTTTTTAAACACATCATGTTCCTTAAAAGCTTTGATAACAAAGTAGAACTATCTGTTCATTTTAAAAATTCTAAGCTCCAAACCAAATAAAAGTATCTTTAATCAAGTAAGCCACATGAAACAAAGTGTCTGAAATATAAATTTAGCAGTATCACCCAAAAAAACCCAGAACTATTTCACGATACTACAAAGAATATTTTTGTTACCAATTTTGGCTTCAGGCTCAACTGACCAGCAACACATAGGTCACCAAAACTGTTCTATTACTTACCAGCATCTGGCACGCAGTTGCTTTTTCTTCAAGACCTGCAGTTTTAATTCCAAAACTTTGCTGATCGCCTATGCTTACAAATTCCCAACCATCATCATCACTCATATTCTCCATATCTTGTGCTGTTATACAGAAGGAAGGAAAAATAATCTACAAGTGTTACAAAATCATTTCTTTCCGTATTTTTTTCAAGAAAATCATCATCTTAAACTTACTGTCTAAAAGAGCTACTTCAGGTTTAATGGATGCAGTCTTCATTAAAGGTCCCATGACAACAGGAAGGTACTGCTGAAATTCCTTTCCAAGAATTTTACACATTCTGGCCCATGCTGAGATCATGTAAGAAATCTACAAAAGATAAAAAAACTCAGAATTTTCATGTCCCACATTTTATTTTAATGCATACTTAATAGGAAAGCATGAAGGAAGAACATTATACCATAAGACTTTTTTAAAGGACTTTGACGGCAGTGCATAAAACTTACTTCAAAGAGAACTCATCCAAAATGCAATCCATATAAAAATGCATCTCCAAAAGACCTGTCCCAAGTCTTTCTTTCTAACAACACTCTGACAGTACCTCTGATCAAAGCTGCTATACATGTAAAAATGTGACAGTGTAAGATAAACTTATGCAATCATGACTATCTTGGAAAGTTCCTTTCTGAAATGAATTATTTCCCAAATTTAAACAAAACCACTGAGCCACATTCCTGAAACTGGCAAAATAAGAGCAAAAAAAGAGTGCAGTACTGTGTTTTCAGAGGAGTATTCGTTTTTAGATGCACAAGACAAAATAGCTCTCTGCTCATTAGAACAGCTGCTTAACAAGTTTCATTGAACTATTTATAAGAAGGTGACAGCAAGGAAATAGATCACACAATGCCAAACAAAGTAGTTACTAACAGGCAAGGAATGGTTACACACATGCTCAAATTTCTTCAGTAAATATAGGTCCTCAAAGTCTCACTTCCTAACCACGCTTCCGTGATAAGATTCTGGGGCCATATCAATGTCAATTTTTGTCAGGCTGGACAATTAGCCTGAGGGGCTAAGTGAGGGGCAGAAATATCACATATACAAGCAATGTTTTTAATACTAACCAATGAGCTATAAAGACACGATTTTAACATACCTGTGGATCATCGTCTTCTAGATCACTGAAGTCTGTCTGTGTTTTCAGTAATAGTTGCATTACATCTGATGCATCCTGCATAAACTAGATACAGGAAACAACTATATGTTCTTAAAGGCAAATTAAGATGGTACTTTTCAAAGAGACTTGAAGGCTCACTTACATTAAGTCCAACACACTATCAAGACATAAGCTAAAGCTGGAAACAGACTGAAATGTGGATAAAAGTGAAAACAAGTTCTTTTTCTGGAAGCATCATCAAGTTGCTCTTGTGTTCTTACACTTGAAAGTAGAGGACTACTTAAATAAAACACTACATAAATGACTACCACTCACCAATAAAAAATATAAAAAAATCTGACAATTCTAACTTATCCAGATATCCCCCTACTATTTTGACTCCATTATGGAACTGGGATAAAAGCTGACAGCACAAGCTACTTACTCATAAGGTAGTAACATTTTCGGTCACATGAGATGCCCCAATTATGTTACCCTCTTTTCACTCCCCAAGTTCCCACTAGTTCTCCAAGAATAATTTACTAAATGTTATGTTTAAAATTTGTCTGAAATTTACTTGCATGCATGGTAATTTTACTGGTAGTCCTTCTAAGTCAAATGAAAGAGCTGATAATTTGGGGAAGAGGGTATTAGTAGTTTTATACTGCATACATTGCATTATTTTACTTTGAAGTGTGACTTTGTTTTCTTCACTCAATAAAATGAAAATCCATAAACCATAATGCAAACTTGCAATCAGAAGATCACTTAGACTCTTCTGTAGTTCTTCACAATTGTTTCTCCAATCTTTTGAGAGACATGTTTTAACAAACTTATCAAAAACCCCCTTGCCAAATACATCAAGCCTCATGACAAACAAGTACTTCAAGTTCTATTATGAGCACATTTAAACTTTTTCAGGCATATGCATACAAAAACAATACTAAGTTTCCTTTGAACTAGATACTTTTTGCCCTTGGTACTGCCTAAATGAGATGCTCCAGTATTTCTTTTAAGGTAAAAAACCCCAAAGGAATTAAAAATGCTTGCTTTCAACACTGCTCAGTGTGACAAGAATGACTTAAGCTGTAATAAGATTCTATTGTGAGACTGTGAATCTAAACAGCAAGACAGTCACTTCAAAAATGAAAACACAAAAACAAGCATAGAAATCAGCAATAATTCGTTATCAGCTATACGTTTAACAAGTGATTACATTAATTCAATGTTAGCATCTCAAAAAACAAAGGCATTTTAAAATATATTTAGATCACTATTTAAAATCTAAACTTACCTTTTCTTTACCAACAGCAAGACCAATTAGGCTGATGCATTCAATAGTCTTTCCTCGTAAAAGTCTTAATTCCTTCTGAACAGCATTCTCAACAATGTGTTTTAAGGAGGGCATAAATAAATCATAGTAGGGAACAAACTTCTCCTCTACTGTATCTGCAACTGATGCAATTGAAGTCACAACTTGCTCCAAAACTAGCTTAGTGCCTTTCTGTATCAACTTGGAAAGAGGAAGAAGAAAGTGTTATATTTTTTAAAGCACAAATTTTACTTAAAAGCATGCCAAATGTAAAAATCTGCTTTTATATGGATTCTAATTCTTGTCAGTTTAGATGAACAACAGATAAGTATACTGGTTCATTTTAGAGGTCCTAGTTCAGCTACACTTATTCTGCATATGTGACAAGGTTACCCTCTATGACACAACTTGTTCAGCATATTATACCTCTTGTAATTTTATCACCATGATGGAATGAAGATGCTTCACTAGATTATCCAAATATGGAATAAGCAGTGACTTTGGACAATCTTCAGTGAAGTTTATGAGTGCTGCAGCTGCATGGGCTTGAACACGCTGGCTACCTTGATCCTCCATGGTTTGCAGAAGAGCTCCTATCACCTGAAAAAGAAACATTTCAGAAAACAAGTTTCTGAAGGGGATATAATTTTATCACCTTTTTTCCCCTACTATTCTACTACTTGCCTTCTCATGAAATTTCTTTTGAAAAGCAGGTGCGAAGTCAGTTGCCATTTGTCCAATAGCGTTACAAGCAGCGTATCTTACTCTTGGATGCTGAAAAAGTATTTCCCTCAATTATTTAACAAGTAGTCATGAGAGCAGAAATGAGAACATTTTGAAATCATTAACAGAACTATACTCACAGGATCCTGCAGAAACAGCAAAACGAAATTAACTATCTCATTTAAAATTCCCTCCATCTGTTGGTGGCAACCTTCTCCAATGGCTGAGAGTGCCATCAAGCCAGCATGCCTGTACTTCCAGTCAGCTACAAAAGAGTAAAAATGAAATGTTACTACTTTGGAAACTATAAAGCACCACAAAGACAAATCACCTTTTCTTTGAAGAGGTGAGGACACACGAGGAGGCAGACTGAAGAACAAGAGATGGAAGGGGAGTTGATGCATCTACATGATTTGTTAAATACTTTTCACTTTTCTTCATACATACTTCCAGAGATGCACAAAAAATTGAGTATCTAATCCAGGCCAAATCCAGACCTAGAAAAATGAATTCTTAACTGCTGATTATGAGTATGCACATAGTACTAACACCTGGAAATTGCATTTTAATTAAATGAACTAACCAGGGAAACGTCAAGATATTATTTCTATTTCTTGCTCTCCCATCTCTTTTCTGTTTTAATGGCATCAGAACAGCCTGTACCTGTTTATACCTCCTTTTTATATTAGGAAGAGTAAAAGGTCTAGTGACTCAAACAATATCCAAATTTAAAACAAATAAATCATCAGTACTGAACTTTTCAGGAGTGTCCCTCAAGACTATGTAAGAACAGTAACATCCCACTTATGGGTATAAGACTTGCCTTGCCTCCTCCAAGTCTTTTTAGCCTGTTCTCAGTGTAGTGAGTATTGCTGAAATGAACCTTTCATGCCCCTCTCCTTTTTCTTTAGGCAAGGGAAACGTGAGAAACTTTAATTTCTTTTATTTATTTTTTACAAAAATCTTTCTCTGTGGTAGAAACCATGGAGATTACAGAAGAGAACACCAGAAGAATGAATATGTTCATCAAACAACCTGTGGGAAAGGTATGTAACAAAACTTATTTCCCCAAATAATGCAATATTTCATTATTGCTGGTAATGTATTATTTCCTGGAATGAACAACATAACAGTTCAGTGCAGTAGAATCCTGACACTCAAACTTCTGTCTGACCAGGATGAGATGAAGTATCATCTTGACAGAAGGTACAACAGGAAAGCAGCAGTTTATTTGGTGCTATTTCAGTTCATTGGATGTTCCTAGTTAAGCCTACACCTCGTTACTCTCATTGCATTAGTTAGCATGCATCCCAAACTTGAAATTAATGAATCTACAAAATGAAACAAAATCAACTTTGGACCATCTGGTTACCCAATCCAAACCCAGAAGTTTTAAATTATTATCTCAATAAACATTTGTAAGAAAAGTGGTGGGGATAGGAAAAGTTTGATTACTGAGTGTATTAATTATGTTTTAATCTAAAGGTCTTCATCTTTCTCCCCAGCTCCCTACCAGTGAGAGCCCCTGAAGCAAACAGTATCTTTTGCATTTCCCTTCTCCAAAGAGTACCAAGGGTTATGGGAAGCCCTGACTCAGCAGAAAGCAAGCATCAGGCATCAATTGCATGACTCCTCTTCAAAGGAGTCAGGTCTTTACAGCAGTTTGACTCCACACCTCTCTGCGTGTACTACAAAACTAGGCAGCTGCTAGCCTTCATTCCAAACAGGTGTTACAAGTGTTCACACACTGCTGGGTGCTACCTTGAGTAGCCCTCTGTTCCATATTCAATATGGTAGCAGTCTTTTCTGGGCTGGGTTTTAAACCATGAAGGTAGAAATCATACCCAGAACTTCTGCATTATCTTCTACTTCAAAGGCTCAAAGCAAAGCAAAGGTCAAGTGAAAGCACCTGAAAGCAATGCACAATATTTTTTTGAGTAAATGCCTCAGCAAGCATTACAGGTATTTTAAGAGGAAAAGAAGCATACAAAGCAACTGATAAGAATATACAGAAACATCTCATGAAACAAATATTAAAAATCAGCATACCAAAAGACAGCCAGCCTACCAAAGACCTCTGTATTTTGGTGCATCAAGTTACAGGCAAAAAAACCCAACTAGTTTGCCTATATGAACTGTAACATACTAAAATTTCATTTAAAAGGGGCCGTTTTGAAGAAGGAAAAACATCAAGCTACAGAATAACAGGTGGCACTTCAGACAAACTTAAGGTATTGTAAGTGACTGTATGGGGATTCAGAGAGAATATTTATAAGTAAAAAACCTCAAATCTTCCCTTATTTATATGTAATTCACAGGCTGTTTGTTTTAAAAAAGTTTTGTTCAGCTGTCCATGACACAGAAAAAAACGCACTGTATATAAGCTTAATAAATCACAGTCTAAGAGAAGGTATTAACTTCCCAGGTTCACAGTCTTTACAGTTTTTGCTGCTGACATCAAAAGTGGAAACATAAAAACATCAAGCAGCTAAACACGAAGATTTAAGAAGTATCAAAGTTCCTGGAAAGAACAGAACTGTTAAAAAAAAAAAAGGAAAATAAAATGTAGTTACTTACGATTCTGAAGCATTTGCATAATATGTTCTTTAATCATAGGCAAAACAAGTTTTCCTCCAAGGCCACATGCCATCCTGTCCAGTGCGCTCTCACCAGCCACTGCATTGCTAAATATGAGTTACAGAAATATCAGTGGTTTAGTATCTACAATAAAACAAGCAGTCAAATAGGGCACAGAAGTGCCCTTCCCTGAAGTTCTAGTCTTCAAACTTTTGCTATCTGAATACGAGTATCCATCCTTAAGTAAATAAACCATACCCAAACCTAAAAACACATGTGCCAATTATTTACTCTTCACTGAAACATTAATTATCTGCAGCCCGCTGATTAAGTCTACTACCAGTCTACTAGCACTAGCAGTGAAGGTATAGACTGAATTTCGCAGCAGTTACACTTACCTAGAAAGATGAACCTAAATTTGCAATAAATGAAACAATCACCTTTTTGTCACTAGAACGCAAACTAGTTCAGACTTGCTATGAAGCAGGTGAACTAGAAGAATTCAGACTTTGGGATATAAGAGTCCTTTCTTGCATGGCTACAGTACCCTCACTCTACTAGCATGTTCTCTTGTTAAGGATTGAGGCAGAAAACATCCAGTCCAGGTGAGGAATTTGTGAGTCTCAGACAGATGAATAGCCAAACGTTATCTATGTAAAGTGACTTGTTCTACTCGATAGAATTATTCTCTACAGAAAAGCAAGAAAGTTTCCAGGACACAGGTAACTACTGTCACAGTCTGGGTATGGCTAGCACTGTAATAGCTCAAGGTTATTACAGTCCATCCCAGACACCTAGGATGATGAAAAAGCTGAGAAATGGTTCAGAAAGGGATGAATCTCCTTGTTCTTTAAAGTATCAGTCAGCTGGGTCAGAAACAGAGGTCTTCAAATTACTACACTTGAATCTCCAAGTCTCCTTACAAACCATAAATAGTCTAGAAACTCACACGCTGTGAACAAAGGTATTTGCAAAAAGATATTGACAGTACTGTATTTGTTCTTCAGATTAATCATGTTCAGATAGACACATGACCAGCAGGACAATGGTGCATGGGCACACAGGTTTAGATTGGAGCAAACACTAGAGTCAATAGCAGCTTTCATCTGAAATTACATTCTTTGAGCTCTTTCTTCCCACCATTAATTCACACATTCAGTTTGAGGAAATAAAGATAGTTCATCTAGGAAAAAATGACCACACACCTCTCTGCAGCATTTGCAAGGCCTTTGTCAAGGAAAGAGGAAGTCGGATTAACCTTTTCCTCCTTTAGAATTTCACTGCTCTATGAAATCAGAGCAACAGAAAACTGGAAACACTAAAATATTTCCTGCTGCTTTTGTGTAGGCTGACTCACATCCCCCTTAATCAGATCTGAACACACCCTAACTAGGGTGCAGCCTGATGATCATTAGCCTATTTCTGTGACTGCACAAAAATTCCAGTCTTCTTCTGAAGCTACAAAGACTCAAGAACCAGAAGACATTAGCACGCACATCATCCACTGAGCTCTCTGCAAAGGTGAACTTCAACGGTGGAAAACACACAGTAGCACTATGAGTGCCACTGCTAAAAGAAAAAACTAACACCACACACACAACCACCAGTGACCAATTGATGTCCTGTGTTTTGTGTCTAAGCCTCAAGCTCTCCTGAGGCCCAAAGGAGCTACGTTTCTCCTTCAGGGTAAGGTTACTGAGCATAACTTGTTTTCTCATCTTTGCTCACGCTAAATGTGACTTCTAATTGAGAAAAGGCAGTTAAGCTGTGTTTAGAAGAACAAAGTTACTCTGCTGACAATAAATAGAAAACGGCATACCTCAAGTGGATGATTCAGTGTACTTACTAAGCTGCCTAAAGCAAGCCATCTGAATAAATTTCCACACCCTGAAAGGCTTGATAAGGACTTAAACTTTAATATTCTATTTCTCTTTGAAATTCAGCTGACTGAAAAGATACAAATACTTAACAAACCTGAACGCAGTGGTGGCGTCTGATGTTCTACCTGTATGGCAAAATTTCAACACTGAGGAAACAAGTAAGTTTTAAAAGGGTATGGTCTACTATGTGCGGGAGGGAAGAAAAGACAGCTTACTTTCAATTTCATAATCAAAGGAAACTAAAAAAGTATTCCAAGTAAGGCAAAGATTAAACAGGTTCTTCCACAGATTCCTACTCCTACTTCCATCAGTTCCGCAGGTGTCTTCATATGCCTGATATCTAGTTGAAGTTGCTATACAGTTCAGGATAAACTGACATCTCTTCTATTGGCTATTTTCCTATGAAGATCTCTAAGTGTTCTGTAATAAACTCAAAACACTAATTACATCTGAGTCTGGAAGGAGATGCCAGATACGTCAAAGAAGTGTCTAGACTGGTAAACGAGCATCTGTGTCTTCAGAGAAGTATGGAGATAGTCATCTCCTAAACCTATTTCTGCTTGCTTCTACTTCATTCTAACTATAGCTGGACAAGAGCAAATGTAACAGGACACAGTAGACAAACCACTATTATTCTAGTAAAAAGTTGGAGCAAGCTACAAAGCACGTAGGAATAAGCAAATCAGAATCACTGGACATCTTTAGCTCTTTCTCACCTATCACACAATAATACCACGCTACTGCTGGACATACAAAGGGATTTAAAATAATAACAAAATGTACTATTTCTGAGCTAGATGGAATCCAGCAAGGTTCCACGGTGCATGATGACATCCTTCCAATGACAGGCAGCTTTTTTCTATAATAACACCTTTTCAAGGGCATAGATACAGAAAAATACAAAGAGATTGGCTGTAGATGATTAAAAAGGTCAGTATGCTTTAGCTTTGGTTCCAGCTAACTTCAGGAGTAGCCCTCAGTTTAAAGGATTAGGAGGCACTGACTTCTGAACCGAGTAACATAAATGACAGAAGAAACCGGTTTGAAAAGCTGAAACAGTACAAAACAGCAGACAAGAGAACATGCAACCTGTCAAATTACAGCAATATATGAAAACTGAAATAGTTTACTTCCTTGCTGAACAGTACCTAAGTAACCCCCATACAAACTGCTCACGACTGATGGAACAAAACTACAGTTCATCTGAGTAAAGAAAAAGTAATGCAGGGCAGTCATTTGCATTCTGCACTTAAAATCTGCCCTTGGCCACAGTCTTGACAATATATTGAAACAACTAGTTTCATAATTACCTGTCAAAATCATCATCTGCAAGCTCATCTGCATTTGCCCAATCTTCATCTTCTTCCAAGTCAACCATCATTGCTAACATTTGAGGAACTGAAATAAAAAACACCACAGTTTTAAACTCAGGCTGCTTTCTTAAAATAGATTCTCGAATAACAAGCATGAATTTTAAGTTTTCTCCTTTCAAAAAATTTTTGAAGAAAAATAACTCTTCCTTCAGTAGCAGACGGCCAAGTCTGTCAAACTGCATCAGCCAATAATTCAGAACAGATTGGCAGAAAAGTATTTCCAGAACATTCAAATCCAGAGTAAAAAATACTTGAGTGTATTTCTTACCAGGACTCATAGTACAATGCAAGATTTTTTGTTAGTCATGAAAATTATAAAAAGCAAATTCCTCAATAAAGTTCTTGAAAGGTAAAAATGGTATTATACACTTTAAGAGCTCAGATACACTTTATTAGTACTGCTGAAGCTCTGACATCATCCTTAGAACATTTACTGATGAAAGAGACTATTAATTATGAAAGAGTAATACTGAACCCTTAGTTCATAACATAAATTTGCTTGCTATATGTACAGTGGTCACTTAGCATAAAGCTTTAGTTTTACAATAAGGTAATGGTTTAGAACTTTATGTTTCTTTTTCCCCACTTAATGAAATTTTTGTTTTGTATCATGAACATATTTGCACATAATAATAATTCACCATTTTCTATTTCTACAATCTATTTCTGTAGATTGATCCTATCTGCTCTTCTCAGTCTAAGTCTTTATAGAGACTATTACACAATCTCTATCATGATGCTAAACTACTATGCAATAAGCATTACCTATTTTTCTGAGTTCTCACAGTAGGAAGGAGTGCAGCGATTTGTCTAAGTCTGCTGGTTCCTGTGCCTTCAGAAGCACAAGGGGTGAAAAGTCTACCTTGCACTTTCAGAGCAAAGTAAGGTGCTCTTTACTTTGTAGTACACACTAACCACTCAGAGTAGTTGTTTGAATTCATAGAATCACAGAATTAGCTGAGTTGGAAAAGACCTCCAAGATCATCAAGTCCAACCCTTGATCCAACACTGCCATGGTTACTAGACCATGGCACTAAGTGCCACATCCAGTTTCATCTTAAAAACCTCCAAGGACAGTGAATCCACCACCACCACCTCCCTGGGCAGCCCATTCCAATGTCTGATTACTCTCTGTGTAAAAAATTTCTTCCTAATATCCAACCATAACTTCCCCAGCAGAGCCAACATCATTTATGTAAAAATTTTCACTTTAATCTGGAAACAAAAGTTTTTAGTCAAATACTCAACCTCCAATCTTTAATAATCTTTTTAGGACAGTCTAACCTTACATCTTGAAAACAGTCATCATAGCTAACTGTCCTTTACAGTAACCTACCTGAAAAACTGGTAGGCATACAGTAACTGTCCATGCTGTTAATGTGATTTACTGGAACTGATCAAGGACACTGCAACTGGTGTATTTCATAATATACTTACACTACTGTAAACCACTAAGGAGGCATCACCCTAAGCAAACTCTCCACCATACATTTGGACAGATGAGAAACTTCTAGTCAACTGATGACAGAAGAAAATACTGCTCACTGACAGCATTGTGGGGCAAGTATCAAGAAAAGATCTAACTATGGATTGATTTGCTTGATGTGGCTATGTATTTTCAGACAGACACTATACCATGTCTGCAAAAGCCTTCAGAGGGCTTTTATATACGTATCAAGATAACTTAATAGACAATATGAACTCTCTAGCATCATGCCCACATGTCAGAATTTAATATGCACTTACTAGGCCCCCAACACCCCTCAAGTATTACAGCCCAGCTGTTCAGACATAGATGTGCATAAGCACACGTGTGAGAATGATGTATCATCACAACACCTATGAAATGTGGAAGACAACCATCATCTGCCACAAATGCTATGCAGTTCCAAAAACTGATGCCAGTGTCCATTGCTGCTAGCAAGCAAGGCTGAGAACAGAAATTCAAAGGCTTCTGGCCATCAGTATATCTTGATATTTAATATGAATGTGGTTGCCAGTAAATGTAGTTTCACAGAGGGTTTTTTAAAAAAAAAATGTAGAGTTGTGCACTGAAGTTTCAACACTCTGCGAATAAGCCTCTACAATTTAATTACTGCCAATATATAGACTGCTTACAAACAAGTTAAGCATCAGACCACTAAGCCTGCTTCTTATCAGAGCATGCCATGACTTTTCATTTTTTAGAAACTGTAGGGAAATGTGTGTCTGATTTGTAGGGAAAGAGCAATAAAACACTCTGTTATCCCAAATATTGAGCTCAAGGAGGGAAGTGTGAATCCAAATGGAACTCCTGAGCAGCTAACTGGCACACAGGACACACACTTACTCCTAAATAAGATGACAATTTTGCCTAAGTCCCAGCTCCAGTTGTATCAAGTGATCTATCACTTTTTAGTTGAATGAAAACAGAAAACTAAGACACAAAACCAAGACAAAAGCATTCCTTTTTGGCTACCATTTTATCCTTCTCTGAACACAACTGCTTTACTAGCTCTGCAAAATAAATGTGTTTCTCCTTAGCTATATATTAATAACAATTTTACAATGAACTGCAAACCAAAAGCATTTCATTCCCTTACAGTGCTTTATCTTAATACAAGTATTTCATTCCTAAACAGTAACCCAACAGAAAAGCAAAACATTCTGAAGAGGTATGAGGTACTTCTCCACTATGTTGCCCAACCAGATAAGAAACTTGTAATAATGTGGGGTCAGCAAGTGTCAAGTGTTAATATTTCCAACAAGCTACACAACAGAGTGAAAATACAGTGTTCTCAAAATTTTCAAATTTCAAAGTATATTCTAAAAGAATCTGTTCTTTAAAAGCCTATTCTACTAGTAAACAAAACTTCTCAACAATAGTTTAAACACTTAAGCCAAGCAGGTCCAGTTTACAATGTTTTCTAGAAGTTTTATGATTATCTTAGTGACATCTACATACACAGCTTTCCCCAGCCTGAGCACACAGATAAAAAAAGTTGCCTTTTATGCAAGTTTCAGAAAATAAGAATCTAGACAAATACAAGTGTGACAGGTAGGGAAAAGCAGGCTACACTGCTCTGTCGGTGCCTGGATCTAGCTAGTCACAAAGAGTTTAAAAGGCAGAGAAGCACCACTGCATATAGTATTGCTGTTGGGGCTGTCCAGAAGACATTTATTTTTAATATTTCAAACAACAATGCATGATTTAAAAAGTGCCTCTTCAAACAATTTACAATCTACATGTTAAACAGACTAATTAGATTATTTCTATGTAGTTATACAAGCATCTGATTTTTAATTCACAGCTTTAACTCAACACTGACACTCAACATGCATGCTGAATTCCTCCAGTCTTCAGCTGCCAGCATCACAGAGTATCTGGCCTACATACCAAACTTCAAACGTAGAACTTCAGCACTAAATGCATCAACTTTTTTTTTTTTCCCAGTAAAACTTTCCAAAGCCAGCATAAAAGCATGAAAGCAGTATTTTCCTTGGAAACATCTAATAAGAGTCTACTGCATTTTTATTCATATTTTTGGTGCTGCATAAGCAACCATAAGATAAATTTATGAAGAGTCATAACAGGAAGGGGTTTTCTCCATTGGGTGACACTGAATTGAGTTATCAGCACTGGCAAACTCTCAGACATGATTCTGCCACTGACCACGTGTAAAGTCGATTTAATACTGTAAAAGACAACTATTTCAAAGAAAATGAGTAAAATACTTACTGGCTTGTGCAATAATATTTGTATGCCTCCTCAGCATAGCAGCAGCAGTTTCTGACAAGGCCACAATTACTTCAAGAGCCAACTGACGCTGCATGTTACTGAGACTGGTATCTGCACACAACTACAATCCAGAAGATTAGAGCAAACAGTTATAACAGAAGTTTTGGGATGGAAAAAAGTGATTTTTAAAAAACATTCTTAGCTTTACCTTCAGAGTTAGTTGCAACGTAGCTTCTAAATGTGGTCGTAAATACTTAGGAACAGAATCTGCAATTTCTACAAGGGATTTCAAAACAGAATCATCGTTTTGGTAGCAGGAATCATTTAGAGCCTATAAAAAGATAAGATGAAGATAAGATTAAATAAAACCAAACAATACTATGAATCAGACCAGTGTTATAGAAGGAATTTGATTAATTGTACTCTTGTCTCTCTGAACAGTCGTTTAGCACCAGCAGCTAAGTAGCTGAAGCCTTAGAGAGCAAGAACTGATGAGAGCAAACTTTTTCATGCAACTAATGCTGCTAACAAAGAACTAGCTGATTCCAGCAGATACAAGAAGAATGAAGAAGATAAGGACCAAGGAAACAATTCTAAGAGAATGAAGTAACTTCAGAAGAAGGTCAGCCCAGCAACAGTGAAAACCAGTAAGAAATCAAGAGACCACCAACCAGAAGTGGTTGGGGATTGGGTGATGTGTAGTACAGGTATAACTGAGAGGTGTGAATTGGGATGGGGGTCCCTATATGGAGGCACACAGCTTGAGCTGTAACCTGAGAACTAATAAAAGACTAATTAATTGGAAGCCTTCACTCAGACTATGTATTTTCAGCAGGCTCCTAGAGTCAGGCGCTGCTACGGTGGCCTGTGTGCATGAATCTGTAACAATGAAATACTGTGCAGGATCCAAAACTACAAGTTTTCTAAAAGTAAGTTATGGTTCACAATGTTCAAATCTAACACTGCAGACACTCAGAAAGAATCAATGCCACACATCAGAGGTGCCAACATGCAAACCCACTGTTTTGACGAGAACTTCAAAGTCCACTTAAAATAAGCTAACTCTGCCCAAAAGAAGGAAAATGAGTCTAACTCCCCTTTTCCCTGTTACATGAGAAGAGCTTTTAATAGCCTATCTACACTTATAAACAGCAGGAATCTCAAGATTAAATATTTTTTTTCCAGACATCTCTGGAGAGCCATTAAAGACCTTTCAGCCTTCGGTCACAGGACACAGCAAAGAGAAAAAGAAATCAAGCTTTTTGCAACTGTCTTTCCTAGCTTATAGACACATTCTGAAAAGTAATTTAGGAAAGTATTTCATGTCTTCCTAACGTAGAAGCACTTTTTGAAGTGAGTAGTTAGGTGTTTTTTAATACTTAAGTCTACAATCCAACATTTTTTATAATTCCACTTAAACAGCCCACACTTTCAACACAGAAGCAGCATCTTCTAGTATCAGAAATGTTCTGAAAGAAAAAACTTACTTCATGGTTAAGGCTTTTTGGGCTAATAGTTACCACTCATCCTGATTCTGGCAAAGGATAATATAATATTTACTGTAAGTTTCTGTAAAACTGTACTTTATACCCATTGCAACTCTGACAGTTTTTTAAAGCAAGCCAAAGTTTCTGAAGAAAGAAGTTCGAAGTGTACAGTGAGCCCAAAAAGGCAGATGCACTTCTCTGACAACAACAACAACAACAAACAAACAACAACAATCACAGTGTCAGTTAAGTTCTATCTGCTTTCACCTCCACCGCAAAATTAAGCCCTTGGATAAAAGTTTCAACTTAGTTCTTCAAGTTCAACTTCCAGCATAACCATTATAGCTCTTGCACTGAAAGGACTGATTTGCTAAGTCAGAATTTTATTTTTAGGTTTTTTACCACGTCAGTGTTTCAACAAAATGAACTTCAACAGCAACAAAAAAAGCATCCAACTGTCTCCAAAGGTCACTCACCACTATTCTAACACATCCCATCTCCTATTTATAGACTCAGATCTTCATATCCATCTTATGTTACCACAGCCAGAAAATCTAGTCCTTCTTGCAGTAAGTGCTTTAAAAAGATAGATTTCATAGCATAGCTCTGTGTATTTGTAAAACAAAGTTTGAAAATGGAAGCCAAGTGCATGTGTTCTTACAGTCTAAAATAGTAGCATTGAAAGGTATATCACACAAAGTGGACTATTAGTTTGAAGTCTAAAAACAGCATACCATTTATAATTGCTAAACGTCAAGATAAATGGCATGCCCAGCCCAAATCCTGCCTCACTCTCATTCATACAGTACTATGTAGCCAAGGTCCTCTCAGCCAGTTACAACTTTTAAACAATACAATTGTTATTGATGAAGTCACAGACAGGGACTAAACACCTAATAGTGACTTCAATATAAAAACATTTATCTTATACACACTATAGCCCATTTTCAAGTTCAGTTGATTTAAATAAATTACTCTCAGTTTCCATTTAAGATCAAGCAGAATTACATCAGTTGTAGATGCCAGTAGCTTTGGCACAATTTTTGTTCAGCTTGCCACAAAGCGCATACAAAGTTTATAGCTCACACTGTCAACAGGAACCTGCTGTTCTGACTGTAGCAGAGAGTCAGTCTTTAACCTAATTTTAGCCTAATTTAAAATCACCAGAAGTGATTTTAAAGAACACTTAAAGTGAACACTACCACTGTTATTAAAGGCATCTAGTTAGTTACTACTTTTTCATGATATAGAAATGGAACTGCGAAATTGTCATCCTTCAGAGCTCAAACCATTTCTGTTTCTGGTTTGGTTTACAATAGGCTTCCCCCCAAAAGTAAACAACCTTACAATAGAATTTCAACTTTTGCTCAGATTCATCCATCCAAGACATCCAATCCAGCCTCAGAAATTATATGAAGTTTAAAAAGGCATTTTGTTTGCAATTTCCTAATTTATCAAAAACAATAAAGACCATTTGTAAAGACTGTTGTTCTCAGTCTGAGAATCTATGCTCAGAATAATTCTAAGCTTTCCTCTAATGTGAAGAGATACAGGCTATCATGGGTCCATGAATTCCCCAATTACTGATTATTTGAAGTCTTAGGGTAGCCCATATTTAAACTATATTTCAGTATCATGGTTAACTTAAAAGCTGTATCATTTTGACTTAAAATACCTTACAAATAATTTTAACTCATTTATCCAGGTAACACTGCATAAGTTAATCAGCATTGAACTATTTTCCTTAAAACCCTAACAATTATCTTGTGTTTACAAAATTCGGTATTAGTCTCCACTGTATCTTGCTGGTGACTGATGTCTGGTTAACAGAGACACAGTTAATCCAGGTCTCAGCAAAAATTCACATGCTATGCAAATTTGCCAACCAATAATTTCCATTTGGATACTGTCAATGTACAGACAGTAATGGTACATTGTTACTTTGGTTTCTTACCTGCAAGATTCCAGGGAGTAAGTCTGCAAAATGTTTAAGAAGGGGAGCATTGTGCTCATTAGCAAGAACAAATGCAGCTGCAGCTCTAGCAGACAGAGTCTTGATCTAGAAGACAGGATTGGAGAAAGAAATGTGAAAAACTGGTAATGAAACCTGTCTTTGTTTTCTCTTAACATTAGGCCTACTATGAGACTACATTGTCCTAATAGATATAGCAATTAGTTTTTAACATGGGATTTTACATCTTACTTCAAATTAAGGTAAAGCATCTATGATACAAAAAGTTTATCATGAGGTGGCAAGTATTCCCTAGTTTTGTTTTGGTGGCTTTTGTTTAATGAAAGAAAAGAGAAAAAAACCCTATTGTTTTCAACTTTCACCCCAACTTCAAATGTGCATGCAAGTGTCACAGTCTCATTTTTCAAGAAGTGTGATCTAAGGGTTTAAGACATGCCTCTTTAAAGCATGTCTTCTTTAAGACATGCTTTTCTAAAGTACTTGTGGTATTTCAGAAAATGTTACTCAGCTGACTTTCAAAGGTCAGAAAAAGTAATTCATGAGGGAGCAGCAAACCGAACCCATATACCACAGCAGGGTTTCCTATCCCTGCCCAGCATTTTCCACAACAAGAGAAACATTTTCAGAGTACAATTCTCTGCACAAATCAATAAATCTGAAGCCTTCCAGAAAAGCAAGGCTTGCTAACATGCCCTTACAGCACAACATGCAAAAACAGTTCAAGGAGCTGTTGTGTATTCAGAGTTTTGAGACATACCGTATACAGATGCTACATGTGGAGACACTACAGACTTACACTGTTAAACATGAGCGCCAGAAAGAAAATTTAACAAGGAACTTCTGACACCTCAGTGTGGCTGGCTAAAACCCCAGCTCTGCTTTGGGCCACTACTGGGTTTCTCCAAGCACAACAGCAAGAGTCTGGGCCTAAGCAACGCAGACATGAGCCAGCCAGTCAGCTTTAGTCAGCAAAGGTTTGAGCCTTTTGTTTTGCAGTAAGCATAGTCAAAACTCCAAAAGTACACCAGTTTCAGGTAATGTAATTCTCTGGTTGAAATCTATGGTTTAACCTTTACATTTGAGACTACTTGCCTGAGTTTCTACGCTCAGAACATATTAAAAACCCAAAAGAACGTAAAGGTCTTACTGATGGATGCTCCTGATCTTGCATACACTGAACCAGCATTCTCTTAATGACCTCCAAATAGTGCTGCTGTTGATTCCCAAAAATCCCAGGAAAATTCCTGAGGATAAGACCAAAACATTACTAAAATATCACATAAGTTTAACCTTAACTACTATTTTAAACTTATCCATTACTTAAACTACAGATTGTAACTGTACATGTAAGAGTTAAGTAAACCACAATAGGACAGTATAAATGAAACAAATATGATTGCTTGTTAATTAAGTTGTGACAGTTTTCTTACATTTTCAGACATGATTTGGCTACCCTGCAAAAATGCAGCAACATCAGAAAGCTTACCAGAAAATATGTAGAGCAGCCTCACGCAGACCCACATTCTGAGAGCTGACAGAATCAAACAGGAATTTCAGAACTTCTGGCCACTGGTTGTTGCCATCTTCATCTACGTTAAACACAACAAAGTTTTAGGACAAGCAAACTTAAGAGTGTTGCGATCACAATTGTGCAGGAAAGCTGGCCATAGCTACTGAAATTCATTTAAAAAAACCTGATCTGAAGATGTGCCCAAGTCACAGGGTAAAATATGGCTGAAATGTTTAATCTAAAAGCATTCCAGAACAGATTATCTCCATTTACTGTTATACAACAGCACTTAAAAAAGAAATTGATGCAGATGTTCAACATAATATTTAAGACAATTTACACAAAGTTGGATTTATAAACCTTAATACAATCTCATCTAAACTCAAGCAATTTAAAAAGCAGAGTTGAAGAACTGTATTTTTATTTGATTAAGGATAGTGTGAACAAACACTAGGTTTTATTACAAACCATGAAATCAGTTAGCATATCATGTGCAAATGCCTACATAAGACTAGAGAACAAGAGATACAAATACAACTACTATCAATACATAAACATTTTATCACTGAAATAAATAAAGTACCTATTAAATTCCTGGCCAATTCAGCGACTATGTCACATATTTTTTTTCTCATAGTGGACTGCACTTCTATCTGGATAAAGAGCAGCAATTCACTTTTGACTGATGTCTGATCCTCAGGTGACAGAGCTGGATAAACTTCTTCAAATGCAGATGACAACAGGCGGCGCAGAAGGACAGCTGCCATCTGCCGAGCCTATTGAATGAGAAGTGTATATGTTAAAGTGTTTTGATATGATAATCATGCTCTTACAAGGAAAGATAACTGACATCATGCTTCCAAATTATGTTTTCACTATGTAGATTTATTTGGTAAATGGAGTACCTCTCAAGCAACAGACACAAATATGACAGTAAGAAAAAACATAGTAAAGAAACATCAGCTTACAACCATGTTTCTGACAATTACAGCTCTTCAAATAAGTAATCATAGTACTGAGGTATTCAGCTGTTTTGTATAGCTGAACCTGAGGCATATTTTGTGGCAAGGTAAGGACTTAGCTGTATTATTGAAAGATCTTTAAAGCATGTATTCTTTCTATTTTAAATGGCCTACTGAGATCGTTATAATCCAGACACGTTTTTTTGAATTAACAAGTGACTTACTGGGACAACTGTCAGATAATTAACCTGTAAACCCTCCTTCACTTTCTCAAACAACCTAACTCCATGCTGAAGATTCAGGAACCTACAGTTAGAATTCGGCAAATAAAACTCTGCTCTAAACAACAACTCTTGGGCACGTGGTGTGACTCCTTGTGGGTCTCTTCCAATCCAGCATATTCTGTGATTTTCCGAAAAAAACCCAAACGCAAAACAAAGCTTTTAGCATTTTGCAGGCCTACGATGAAACTTTTTTCTTTAAACTTGAACGTAAGCATAGGAACCTCAATACCACATATTAAAATCTTCTATGTTTCCTGCATGCATACACCAATTCTACAACACTATCATTTACATATCTGTATTTATTTACAATTTACAAGAACCACAAGAAGCAAAAAACATGGCTCAGTAATTCAAAATTAATACAGCAACACTCGCAGTAAAAGCAAAAAAGACACATGAAGCTCTTTGAGTAACTTAATAAATAAAAGGTTCACCAACTAGTGTTTCAACAAGAACAAACTAATTAAAAATCACCTCCCAAACTTCTAAAGTTTAACACACGTAACAAAACCTTATATATATATGTGTTAAATCCTCCCAAAAAATAATCCAATGCAACACACACTCAATTTTTTCCCCAGACATTCTTACTTAATGTGTACTTGAATGAAAAACAATTTCACTTATAACAGTCTTTGGAATTCAAAAGTGTTCAGTGAGCAGCAGAAGTAATCAAGTCCAATTTCCAGAAGATCTCTCAACTACATTGCTACAGTATAACCTACAGAAAAGAAACACAAACCTCTGCAAAGTCTCAACTTCTAACATACCCTGTAAAAATCAGGTATTGCTAGAACATCACCGAAGATACTATTCTTATGATCTGCAGTTTCCAGACTTACTGTGTCTTTTTCCAACCTACTCAGCTCTCTTCTGTATAGCTAAAGAGTAGTGCATACAAAGCAGGAGGGAAGGACTAGAATTGAACCCAACTGTAGATCATTCCTTATCTCCTTCTTTACAGCTCCAGTGTGGACAAATATGTGGACATATGTAGGATTAGAGCTTCCCTAGTAGATCCATGGAAGGCAGCAGGTGAACAAAGTCACAGTGCCCACCTGTGCTGTAGCTCCCATCATAAGCCAAGACTCTGGAGCAATAGGCTGTCACATGGGGAACATGAGGAAGGAGATTCTTTCTACACTGCCTCTGGGAATCTCACTAACAATGCGTCCAAAAACTTCAATGGTACCACAATATAATAGTATCTTTCCTTCTCCTACCCCAAGGAGCACCAATATTGACAAAGATTAAAATTTGTCCTCATTAGTATGGTAAACGTACATAGGAAAAGCCTGGACTGGGCAAGTTTACTAGGACTAAACAAGGCAAAAACTCTGGTGTAATGTTCTCCCCTTAATCAAGGCATCCTGTTTCAGTGTGTATTCCCTGACATCTGATAATGACTGAAATCACATTGTATCAATTTCTTCCCTGAAGTAGTAATATGTGGCCAGAGCTTGAGACTATATGCTTTATGGAAACAAAGAGAAGAATTTCCAACTCTAAAGAACTTAAAATATTAAAGGATTGATAAACACAGATTACAAAGTAAAAACACAAGTGACAAGGCATACAGAAGACACAAGATCAGGACTACATGAATTACTTCCTGGTTAGAGTTACTAGTGAGGCATCACTAGCTGAGGAAAAAAAAAACCCAAATCCCTAAAGTAAATTCAAATGTTTGATAGAGTGACAAATGAGCAATTGACTTCTAATAATAAATAAATGGCATATTTTCCCCAGCAGATATTCACTTATATATGAAAACTATCATTGTCAATTTAATTATGACAAAGATGGCTGGATTAATGGAAGCTCTGAGGCTGTTTCTTCTGCTTTACGAAAGTATGTATTTTTCACACACCCCAAAGGTTCTTTCAGGTTTAAGTATTACAAGACATGTAGCCAAACAAGCATTTTAAAATTCTGCTGTTTAGTGGCTATAGCTTTTAATGAAAACAGGACTGACATAAAGTGCACATCCTCAAAAAAGAACTCACAGCGACCAAAGAAACATAAAAAGAGCAGATATTTTTTCCTAGTATTAGATTCTTCTGCATGTCTAAATTACTGACATGATCACATACAAATGGAATGCCAAAATTATTAACATAGAAAGTAGTCATAATACTCAAACTTCAACATACTCCTTCCTATTGTAGAATTTACAAGGCTTTAAAAATGTTTTAGGATTTTATGAATGATGGAACCAAGGCACAAGAAGAAAATCAACTTGCTGAGCAGGGCAGCAGAAGAATTATTAACAGCTATCTGGGATACCATGCTCTCCTCTAGTATTCAAAGTGTCCAGGTAATCCTATATATTTTTGTAAGAAAAAGACTGACCACCTTGCGTAGCATCGTCACAGTGACTTTTACTTTTGTTTCACTATTCCTTTTAAGTCCTCAAGGAAGAAAACATGCACAAATGGAAGTAAACAATATTTAGGACACAGTCCAAAGATGGACTTGCACAATCTCATTCAGAGATCTAGCGCTGTGTGGAATTCAAAGCGCAGCATGCCTCAGGTCCACGGACAACTCAAAGGCAGAACCATGGTGCATCCTTGGACTGCCATCCTCCCCTGCAAACCCTGACAGGACTCCGACCACAGCAGCAGTTTTCAGACTGAGAAACACATCCCTTCATGTGACAATATGGGGAGTGGGGAGAGGTCAAAGCCCTCTAGGAGGAGTACAGCAGAAACAGTTTAACAGAGCATTTGTTATTGTGTCAGTCATCTGTAAATTAGGACACAAAACCTGCCAACCTAGACTTAACCAAGAACACAAATGTAGGAGAAAATGTAGAACTTCTGCTCCTCTCTAAGATTTATGTGGTAAATCAAAACTGCAAAGGAACAGCCTCTAACACCTGAGACACATCCTGAGAATAAAATGCATCAAATAAGCTGTGAATTTAAACCACCTTGCTGTTCAACCCTTTAAAATGCAGCTGCATAGGAAGAAGTAGAGTCCTAGCTTCATAACAGTGAGACTACACGTTCAGGAAGCTGGAGACCTGTGTTCAACCCCCTCCTCAGCCTCAGGTGTACAAACTTGCATATCACCTGGCACAGAAGCGTTCCAACTGCTAAGTCAGATGCTTCCCTCCACTTCTGTGAACAGTACTTCTCCGCTACCAGGAAAATATGAAATAAGAACAGAGGAAAAACATGTTCCCATAGTTTAGCCTCTGATTAGGAGAAAACCTGTTACACAGTTAGTTAGAAGAGTTATTCCTAATCTAGCTTAATGGTCAAATGCAAGGGGTCCTGGGAGTATGATCTGCATCCATTTCTCCATTTAAATGCCAAAGCTAACAGTTTGCAGAGCCAGGATTCTCCCAACTGCTGTCTTATGAACTTTGTATTCTCTACAACACAGGCGCCCAACTCATGCAAACAGGATGAAGTATTTTCTTCAGCCTAGTTTTCCTGAGAGGACATAAAGCAACACAGAGGCTTCAAAATAAAGAGGGATCTGAACTCAGCTTTCACATAGCCTGGACAAGGAATTTTTAAAATTCTAAAGCTCCTTCCAGCACCCTGTGTTCAGTGGTGCTGATACATTCAGTGTGCTCAGAGGACACATACCAGACCCAAAGCTCTATTCACTGGTGACATGCAATATTCTACTGAACATCTGGATCTATATAAAACATATGAAGAAACAAAATGCCTGCCTGTTGATATCAGCACAGAATGTTTCCCAGCATGTTTATATGCAATGTTTACATCAAGCATAGGGGATTACTTCACTTAGGTTCTAAGGCTACTAAGTACTTCGATTTATAGGGCAGAGAGGTTGTTTGTAGGTTTTATTAATCAGGACATTTTGAGTCCAGCACGTAACGTTTAGTTAAGAGCTAACATTTAAACCTTTCTTTGGTTTATGTATTGGTGGAGCTAAATGTCAAGTTATTTTACAATGTTCGCCTCTGATGTCTTTAGTAAGAGTAACTTCCGTAGGTGAAGTTTCTTTGCACTTTGTAAGCTGGAATCCAAGTCATCGGCAGGATTCTTAACAAGTTTTACACTGGGCTATTTCCTTAGCTGATGTAAAGGGAATAAAATCAGCAAATATATGGAGCAAGTATTTATTTACACAAGCACGACTTTGTAGTAGTCTACTCAGACTTGACAAATGCGTTCGAAACAGCAGCATGTGCAATGCAGCTATGACTTCTATGGCATAGCATTATCTGATTATTACTCTGAGGCAAAAGGAGCAGCAGCTATCTTTTCCACGGCAAATTTAAATCCAGGAGACACTGCTCTACAGTTTTTGATCATATGAAACATCTCAGAGAGCAGGAGGGAAAACCAGATACTTCTTATGCAACTGGTTGCTAGTATAATATTGAAGGATTCTGTTGGAAGAACACTAGGTAGATAAACATCAGTATGGGTAAGATGATACTTTCTTAGCATTAAAAAGCACAAATGGCATCTATCTCTAAACGGAATACAATCTACCAGAAGAGATCATTATCCATAGAGAAACAGCACACTTATGCTCTTATAATATTGTTCAGAAATTCTACATGCTACATCCTTACAATGTTCAGTAAAACTTTAGATCTGAAATAAAAAAAAGTCAAATGTTTTTACTTTAAAGTGGCTCTGAAATTTGTAGCATCTTGAAAGCTTAGGAGTTCTTCACTCTGCATATCCAAGTGAATAACAGTTTTACCAGCAAGACTTTAACTGATTGCTAAAATTGAGAGCCTCTACAAAATAAAGGAATAAGTAAAAGGTACCTTTACTGTATACCCAGGAATAAAATTTATATTGTGCTTAGACTGCTCTCCACTCATTGTATAATACTGCTAGATGACTTAATGAGTATATTCTCCCCACACAGGACAAAATGCAAAAGCCATCCGAATAAAACATGCAATACATCTGTAACCTTATCTCCTCTCATTCCAATTTAAGAAGCATTAGAAGTTTCAGATGACACGTAAGTTTAACACGTTTAGGCACAGTATCCCAAAACAGAAAGCACTTCTCAACTGTAACTTGAAGAAACATCACAGTAACAGTCACATATTAGTTACACATTTTAAGGAAAGAACCCATTCATTAAGCAAACACACAACAAAAAACAATGGAGATCTAAGCAGTTGCTTATGAAAAACTGTTTTTGAAACTAAATATCCTACATCAAAAAGTCTCAACTAGTGGACTAGACATGCAACAAACAAGATAAGTGATCCCTTTACAAATGTGCAGTAAATTAAGATGCTTCAGTTAATGCCAAACTTGCTCATTTATCTGAAAATTACCAATGCTGATTTCTTCCCTCCTTCTCCCAGTTCCTTTGAAAATCTGCAGAAATAAAAGGTTATTGAGACATACCTCCTCAGGAGTAGCATTGTTTCTGATTGCTTGCAGGAGGTAAGTGATCTTTGATGGGCCCGGAATATTCTCATAGGTCTCCTGCATAAAAATGGATGCAGCTTATTACAAATATGTACTAGAAAGCATGTGTTAAGCACTAATATGAACTGACTTTCCTTTTAAAACAACTTAAGTATTCATCCAACTTATAAAAAAAAATAGCAGAAAAAATTTAAACCTATCAAAATAAAAATTTATGACCTATTTTAAGATTATGAGTAAAATCTTAGTTACCTAGTAAGACCTGCCATATTGGAATGATCTACATATGCACGACTACATATGCCACTTATGCGGTGAGTTACAAAATACAACAAAACCAGAACATAAACTCTTAGAAATACAACATACACAGAACATATCCTACTGGGAATCCATCATAGCTTCTATCATATCAAAGAATTAAGAACTTTGGAAGCTTGAGACTGAGCTGTGACCAACAGACAAATGTATAGCTTAAAAATTTGTTCAGTTCTGGTTTTCAACCTGTTTACAGCTTTTATCATGTTATAGGGCAGCCACATGTCTCAACTACACATTTTGATTAAGAATTTTTTATTTTTAAACTCCTGCCTGAACTTCGGAAAGAGAGACTATTTAGTCTCCTCCCTTGGAAGACCCTCTTAATAAAATGGAAAGTTTAATTAGAAGTTCAGTTATATTGTTTTACACGCTTCTGGCATGCATTTCATTCACCTCAGCTTTTTTAATTAGATTGTTACTTAGAAGCTAGAGGGAAAACACAGAAAAAAAACTTTTGCTATCCAAAACATGGTATATGTGAGCATTTTGAAACTCCAAATGCTTGTTTCTAATACACTAAACCAACATAGGTAAGAGCAGGAGAATTACAAGCTGAATAGCAACCACTCATTCAGAAATAGTTCTATACTTAATAACTCTGAGTTACTTTTTGTGGACATAATCTTGAAGATAAATTATTCCACCCTTTCCACATATTCATTATCCCATCCTGAACTCAAGGAGCTTACTATGCAAAGCTCAGGTTCATTTCAATCAGTTCTCTGCCTGTCTACTTCCCATTCCTGACACTGCAGCAGCTCCTTTCAATACTCTAGCAAACCTACATACCTTGAGAGCATATCTGCTATTTTCAGTAAAGTAGTTTAGCTATCACACATTTAATATTAGACATCATCTTCCTCCCCTTTCTGTACCTGCTTCCTAGTAGGCCTTGTTCACAGAGTCCATCCTCATTTCACATTCTCTCTAGTTGCCAATATACACTCACAGTCAATGAGACTGAATCCCCAGTGAATCCCTGCATTTAATCTAATCCTTTCATGGAGACTGTAAAATTAAATGAGGTTTAGGGTCAGAATAGAAAGTCCTCAGGTTAACTGCTTCCATGAATGTATATATTCATATTGCACTATTATCTACAAATATAAACTAATACAGAAACATGAAGGTTCTCTAAATACTCGCCCAGCACAGACCTGAAGTTATGCTTTTATGGACAGCTGAATAACTGTAAAAGCTTGATTCCCTCATGTCAATTCTGACAATCATGAACTTCTATTTTGAGTTGTTTAAACTCAGTAAAAATGGCACCAACCTATGCAGTTGTTCACGGGCATAACTGTCAATTCAGTAAACTGGATTCAGAGGATGTTAGAGCAAAGGGGCAAGAGGAACTCACAGCCAAACACAGAACATTCCCTCTGGGCTGGTGGAAGACTTCTTTGCTGGCTCTACTATCCATGTAACTATCAGCCTTGCCTAGACCCTAACTATGTTCCTGGATCCTGCTACATCTTCATTCTTCTAGTTCACAATTAGTTCCTCAGCTACCTTATAGAGAGGTACAAATTTCTCACACAGCATGACAAACTTTCAGAACATATGAAAGCAAATATGTATTATCTACTCTCAATACTCATGTTGCCCCCAGTCTGAGAAATACACTTTAAGAACGAGCACAAAATTACCAAAACAAAGTAAATAGAAGTTGCTCTATCAGAAGACAGAAACACAAACAAGAAACAGACATGCTTTTATAGTCAACAGACAACATTATAGGACAGATGGCAAAATGAACAAATCAGGTTTCAGCAAACCAGTCAGGTTAAGTTATGAGCACGCTAGCACATGCACAGAATCACAGAATGATTTGGATTGGAAGGGATCTTAAAGATCATCTAGTTCTAATTCCACTGCAATGGGCAGGGACACCTTCCACTAGACCACGTTGCTCAAAACCCCATTCAGCCTGGCCTTGAACACTTCCAAGCATGAGGCATCTACAGCTTCTCTGGGCAACCTCTTCCAGTGTCCCATCACTCTCAGAGTAAAGAATTTATTCTTAATATCTAATCTAAACCTGTCCTCTTTCAGTTTGAAGCCATCACCCCTTGTCCTATCACTACATGTCCCTGTAAAATGTCCCTCTCCAGCTCTCCTGCAGGGTCCCTTTAGGTACTGGAATGTGCTACAATATAAGGTCTCCCCAGAGCCTTCTCTTCTCCAGCTGAACAACCCCAGCTCTCTCAGCTTGACTTCATAGCAGAAGTGCTCCAGCCCTCTGGTCATCTTCCTGGCCCTCCGCTGGACTCACTCCATCGGGTCCTTGTCCTTCTTATGTTGGTGGCCCCAGAGCTGGACTCAGTACTCAGGTGGGGTCTCACAAGAGCAGACTTGATGGGGAGAATCATCTAGATCCATACACATAAATGAAGTTTTCGGTGATCAGACCTTCCTCCCCATCCTTCTCTTTTTACAGCTTTTACTAGAGTCCTCCCAGACAGCATATGACTCTACATCTTCATCAAGTCTAGTTTTTAACAGAACACCCCTCATCCTCATTTCAATGATCAGACTTATCAGAAATAACCCGAGTCTCTCTCCTTCTGTCCTCTGTCTATATATTTGTCATTCTCACCAGTCTTCATTGGATACAAATGAGAACCTGCTATTCAATTTAGCTGCAGTTATTTGAATCCTTTAAGTACTCAGTATTGCCTTCCTACAGTATGCACACTTTAAAAAACTGACTGGACTAGACAGATGCTTAAAACCAAATATGAGTACTGCATGATTCTAGGAAGCAGATATTTTAAAGGCTATGCAATACCTTTATCCAAAGAAATCTTACTTCAAGAAACGGATAACTTTAAAAAGTCAATCTACCTACACTGTAGAGAGATAAATTTGTGTTTCTAGGTAAAAGTTCATTAAGCCACTATGAAAACTGAGTGGGGTTCTTCACAGCTGTGCATGGTGTAAGAACAAGAGACAACTGATGTGAATTGCAAAAAGGAAATTCAGACTGGAAGACGTTCAGATCTCTGTTCTAATGAGAACAGTCAAGCAGGAGTGGGTAGCTCAAAGAGCTTGTGTAGTCTCCATTCTCAGAGGTTTTCAACAGCCAGCAGGATAAAGCCCCGCATGATCTGGTCTGACCTGATAGCTGACACTGCTTTGAGCAGGCGATTGCATCCTGAGGACCCTTCCACTCTCAATAACCCTAAATCATAAAAATACTTGCAACACACCTCGACAATATGCAGAAACCAATGCTAGGTTCAGTGCAGTTGAATAAGTAAAAGGTTATACTACTTGTTTGTATTTGTATACGAAACCAGCAACCTGAAAAGATATCACGTCAATTAAGGTTTCTTATTCTGATTGACCATAGTGCCTACGTACTTATGAAGATTAAAAAGTACTCCAACTCAGTTCCAAGCAAGCTTCTGAGAAAGTATGCCAGTTGTAAGAATCTAAGTTTTAGAGTTCTTTTCCAATAATATTTTATTTTACAGGCATTATGACACAGCTGCCCAATAAATTTGCTTTGTTACAATTCCAATAAAGTTCATAAAGTTGTTAGAAATATTCTTATGTTACATGCAGGCAGTCAAGAAAAGAACAAAATTCAGCTCCCAGGGAATGGCTTACATCGAAGCTCTGTGTTCAGGAATGTGGGAACAGTTCTTGCTGCCTCTCTAGAAAGTGTTTGTGATAATCAATACTGAACTTTACTAGCTTTCTAAAAACATATATCCCCCTCCTTCTCACTCTCGATTTATATTAGAAGAATTTTCACTGCAGCATCAGGAATAATGCTTTTTATTCTTCACCAAACAATGCGCTGAACTCTGCTGACCGCTGGAGTGATGAGAGCGATAAAAGACCCGATGCAGCCATGCAGCGGGAATTCATGCTAAAGCTAGACGCTAGTATTTAATTCAACGGGAGAGATTCCCCACCAGGCTTGACAATGGAGCCTTAAGCACGACAGAGAGAGAAAGAATTAACGTGGCTTAGCCGCCACAAAGAATTTCAGCTGATACAACACGTCTGAAAACTTTTTGCTGATAACCAGAGAAACTCAGCGTATTGAAAACGCTTCTTTTGGGTGAAATACTTCTTAGCTGACGAAACACTAGAATACACATAGGACCATTCCGAAAAGTTAAAAAACCCAACTACTGTGCAGCAGAGCACCTCGG
>NW_021940208.1:47044908-47135856 GCF_001715985.3 Manacus vitellinus | reverse complement strand
CCCGCCGCTCCGTGACGTTGTCCTGCTGTCCCGCCCCACGCAATCACGGGATCACAGAATCACAGAAGTTGGAGGGGACCACAGCGGGTCACCTGGTCCAACCTCCCTGCCCAAGCAGGGTCATCCCAGAGCACATGGCACAGGATTGCATCCAGATGCTTCTTGAATATTTCCAGTGAGGGAGACTCCACAACCTCTCTGGTCAATCTATTCCAGTGTTCGGTCACCCGCACAGTAAAGAAGTTCTTCCTCATTTTAGGTGGAACTTTTGTGCATTAGTTTCTGCCCATTGCCTCTTGTCCTACCCCTGAGAAGAGCCTGGATCCATCCTCTTGGCACCCTCCCTTCAGATACTTCTAGACATTGACAAGGTACCCTCTCAATTGTCTCTTCTCAAGGCTGAACAGACCCAGGTCTCTCAGCCTGTCCTCATAAGAGAGATGCTCCAGTCACCTAATCGTCTTTGTTGGTCTCCGCTGGACCTGCTCCAGGAGCTCCATGTCTCTCTTGTACTGGGCAGCCCACGTCTGAACAGAGCCCTCCAAATGTGGCCTCATCAGGGCTGAGTGGAGGGGCAGAATCACCTCCCTCGACCTTCTGGCAATTCTCATCCTAATGCACCCCAGGATAGCATTGGCCTTCTTGGGTACAAGAACACCCTGCTGGCTCATGGACAGCTTGTTTTCCACCAGGACCTCCAGGTCCTTCTCCACTGACCTACTTTCCAGCAGGTCAGCACCCAGCCCATACTGATACATGGGGTTATACTATCTCAGGTGCAGGACCCTGCATGTGCCCTTGTTGAATTTCAGAAGGTTCTTCTCTGCCCATCTCTCCAACCTGTCAAGGTTTTACTTGACTGAATAAAATGTAATTCCTGTGATCACAGGGAATGTCACAGATTCCTACCGTGCATGGCGAGAGGTTTTAAGCATTGCCCTGCTCCTTGGTGGAGGACTCTGTCTCAGGGTGCACCAGGCAGCTGTTTGGGATGCAGCTGTGGGGCACTGCTGGCCAGATTGGGTACCGCCTGTACTGCTGCTTGGCTGTGCCCAGGTTCTGGAGGGCTTTTTGGATGTCATCTTGAAATAGACACAATTTTCCTGCCTTTTTATCACCAGTGCTTTGTTTGAACTTCAGTAAAGTCTGCTTTCCATGCATTAACAAATAAATGTATTTTCTTTCATCTTAACGTGTCTTAACAGTGATTTCACTATAAATCTACAGTAGGATTGTTAGCTAAAGAATACAATATTTGATTGGTGTTGGGGAGAGAATGTAAACCACAGGATATGGAAAATAGTTTTCTTGCTTGTACTGGTTTTTGCATCTGTAGGTACAGGGAATGGGTTGTTATATAAAAACTCTCTCATTGTCTTTGAGAATCAGCTGGGCATATAAAATTGGTCATTTGCCTAAGACCTGAAAATAGTTGCCAAATCATCTTTGGAGTACCAGGGATGAAAGTCAGATTCAGTTAGAGCTCCTTTGGAAGGGGAAGGCAGGAGCAACCTGATACAATTCATTAGAGCAGGCCAAAAGAGAGTGTCTCTCTACATGTGTGCATGTGTGTGTTTCTGTTCCTGTGTGTGTAATGATCAGTGAACTCAGAAGTGTAATGCTCTAGGAATACATTTGAATACATTTCACCCTGGTATTCAAAGCATAGAAGGGAGCATCTGTGCTGAGTTGAGAAGAACCTGCTGGTAAAGTCAATGCTGTTCCACTTCAAATCCTGACAGTTTGGCGAAAGCATAATAAAAATTTCACTTAGGTAAAAAGCAGTTCAGACACTGGAAAGAGTCCCAAGTGATTAAAGTTATCAGTAATGCAATGTGATCAGAGAGTCTGCCATGTCAGGTGATTGTTCCCACTCAGTTTAAAGCTGAGGTGTGGGAAGCAGCCAGAAACTATGTTGAAGAAGCAGATATTGGCACCAAAGATGGTTTGAACAAGTACCTGAGGAGAGCTCAAATAGATAGAACCACAAAGCAGCCAGCAGTAATGTTGGTATTGCTGGATATTGCCTGACTGCTGCAGTCTGGTTAAAAAAAAAAAAAAAAGAGAAGACAAGGTACTAAAAACTATTCCACACCTTTTGAAACAAAGGAAGATGTTCATTAAATAGCAGAAATCAGAAAGACTACCTTGATCTCTTCTAAACAGTTTAGACCCAAGAAGTGTGTTGAACTGTAGTTTATCCAAAGAAAATTTACTGATGATTTAAAACTTGGACAGATTGTGAAACTGAAAATTCAAGTCCTCAGAAAGCAGAAGCTTTATTGAATATCTATTAAACTTCACAACTCTTCAAACAGATGGATTATAAAGAGAGAGAGAGCTGGAAAACTATTTTATTATACCTGAGGAATGCTATAATGTTTCTCCCAGAGTAATAGGAGATGTGGGATGACAAACAAAATGAGGAAAGGTGTCTCAGATTCTTGTAAAATACTGTCTGATGCTGACTTAGAGGCGAGGGTTTGGCGTGTATGTATTACAATGTTCAGAAGCAAAGAATGAGATGAAGGTAAAGAAAGATAAAGAAAAGAAGATAGAGCAAAATAAATTCAAACCTACTTACTAAGCATAGTTACAGACCAACTTTGTCCACATTTCTTAAGATGTCAGGTCTGCCATATGAGGAGATCTACCATAAGTTTAAAGTGCCCATTGATGGTCCATATTGATTCTATATATTCTACATATCACAAAAAATTGCCATCATGATAGCCTGAGAGGCCAGAGAAGAGTTAAAAATGTGTGAAGGCAGATTTCCAGCAGAAGTCAACTGAATGGAGAAAGTTGATGTCAGTGGGAAGCTGTCTTCTAGCGGGAGCTGTCAGAAGATATCTTCGCAGAGCAAGCTATCTGCAAAGAGGACTCAGAGTCTGAAAATTGTTCTGACCAAAATATGGGGTAAGACAAAGAATTACAGTCCTGTTGGTAATGAGCATCGGTAGTGGACAACAGTTTTCACAAATCTGTTTCTTGTACTCAGAGTTCAGAAAGGACACAGTGGTCAGTTCCTGTGCCCAAAGCGTGGGGGTGGGATGCCTGTAACTAAAAAAGGTGCTGATAGAAATGCTGCTCTTTCAGTTCTGCTCCAAGAAGCCATGACCTGTAGCTTCCTACTGTCTTTCTCTGTTGGGAAGGCAGAGCTGAGCTTGGTGGAGGTGATACAACCACATCTAGCCACAAGCTGAGGGGTGTACTAGGCTGCTGGGAGTCTGGAGAATAGCCATCAACCCACTAACAAGATCCCAGATTCTTGCATGGGAACTTTCTGAAGCTGTTGAAATGGTTACTAAGCTTAATGACAAGACAGGAAAGCTTCACACAGGTTATACAATAGATCCTACACACTGCAGACTTGAAAAGCTATTGTATCTGTGAAGAAACTTTGAACATCATGTAGAGCTGTGAAGAGGCATTCCCAGACTTCCCTCCTGTCAGATTTACTCTTTGAAGTCAGATATTCCTTACAGGACATTGAACTGAGAGAATTTTGCTACTCCCAGAAAGCAGAACTCGTAGGGACAATTGAACTGAGGGAATTTTTGTCCACCCAGAAAGCAGAACTCATTGGGACTTAAATATATGTCTGGAAGAATTTTCTGACCAGGTATACCTGATAAGAGAGTTCACTCTAACCTTATTAGGGACCACCAGACAGTGCAGAATGAAGTGTACTGGACTGGGATAACCTGGGGAGATAAGTGACTTCTAGAACAGGGCTTTTCCCTCTGGCCATTTTACGGAAGAATGATAAAGTGGAAGAAGTAGGAGACAAGGTTTTTGTGTGCATTACAGGTAATTCTACACTGAGGCTGTGCCTGCTGTATCATAAGACAAAGTGGATAATTTACTGAACAGTCTGAGCAACACCAAGTTCTACAACTTCACTAAGCTGCATATGCAAACCCCATTGGAAAAATAGTAGTTTGTATGCATCATGAATGTAGGCCTTTGAGTTCAAGACAAAACAATGTGATTTTGTAAATTTAGGAGGCACCTTTCTGACTCTTATAAACCTAGTAGTCATAGGACTGCATGATTTGATGTATTGACAAGACAGAGGCTGAGAAGAATGTAAAAAATATGAGGTTTGTATTAAAAAAATGGATAAAGTCTGAAAAAATAAGTTCTAGTCAATAACAGCAAGAGGTAGGGAGAGATGTAGCTGCTCTCCTAGAGACTAAGATAAAGATACAGTTGATTAGCTTGTACCAAAAAAAACCCAAATAAAAAAACAAATAAAAATTGGTTATTCATAGAGTTTCTTTCTTAGAATGCAATAGATTCAATATTATAGAATTCAATTATTATTGAAGATTTGTAGATTGCTTCAGTGGTATTTTTGCTTTTATTAGGGCAGATTATCAAAAACATCTATCTGACAAGTTGATCTGAGCAGAGGCTTTGAGCAAGATAAACTTTTTTACCCTCCTTGTGTTAACCTCATGGCTAGGCTTTGCGAATGAAGATGTGGGAAGGGCTCTACTCACATTTGCTACAAGTGCTGGTGGCTAAAAAGGCCAATGCCAGATAGACAAGTCCGGTTGCAAAAGGCACAGCAGAAAGACTCCTTAGGTGGTATCGGCAAGACACGATTCTTTCTGCGTTGTCTTTTCTCCTCAAGAGTGATCCTGCGTGCTTTCTCAAAAGCATCAGCAGCATTATAGATAGTGTGTCTCCAGACCTCCTGACTGGAGGCCAGAGTAGACCAGTGATGTTGATCAATGTGGCCAAGGCTGCCACATGTTGTTTCAGGGAGTCCTTGTATCTTCTCTTTGGGGCTCCTCTCATGCGGCAGCCAGTGGCAAGTTCACCATAAAGCAGGATCTTAGGGAGGCGGTGGTCCTTCATCCTTGAGACATGCCCTGCCCAGCGCAGCTGTGTTCTCAGCAACATGGCCTCAGTACTTGTGAGTGCTGCTTGTTCTAGAACAGACGTGTTAGTCACATAATCTGACCAGTGGATGTTTAGGATTGTACGGAGGCAGCGTTGATGGAAGCAGGTGGTGGCGGTAGATGACCCATGATTCAGATCCATATAAGAGAGTAGACAGCACTATGGCTCTGTAAACACTGATCTTGGTACTTTTCTTCAGGCGTTTATTTCGCCAAACTCCTTTATGGAGTTTTCCGAAAGCTCTATGTGACTTTGCTAGCCTGTTGTCTATCTCTCCGTCAATCTTACCTAGACTACAGGAAAATACTTGAATGGCCCTGCTGGTGCTTCAGATGCAGGTCTGTGGAGGATGCCTTTCTTGACATGGAAAGGGAGTATGGCTTTTAAAAGTTAGATATGAAGAGAATTACTCCAGAATGAGTACATTGTCCCTGTGTGGGCTATTGGGTGAAACATTATTTCCTCAATCACAGATTCAGTGTCCCCAGGGAATAAATAGCAGTGAGATTTTTGTCAATGTCTCATAATATTCATGGTAGATGTCCTTCTCCCGAGAGGGAAAAACTTGACAACATTACAAGGAATTCAGTATGAAAGAATGTAGTTTTGAGTGAGTGAATGTTGGCAGGTCTGATTACATATTTATTTTTTTGGCAAGCCCCTCTGCTCCAAGCATCTTACCAGGCTGTGAGGGAATAGGCAGATTCACAACCCTTTTCAGAAGTTTCTATTAGTTACTCAATAACCTTTTTATTCTATAGCATATTTTACAAGCACACAGAATGAAAGTAAAGTCATATTTTTTCTGAAGCAATGAAAAAGGTACTGTTGTATGCCTGCTAAGCTCCCACAAAAAAATTTGCTTTTCCTACTGAAAAAACTGAAAGCTGCCTGCTGCATCAAGACGGCAACTTAACAGCCTCCTTGCTCTTGTCTGGTTTGACATTTTGTCAGGTGTTATTCAGAAATAATGTAAAATCATGAAAACCACTGTGGAAATGCACTACTGCTGTATCTAGGTCGTCTTACCAGAATTCAAGATTCAGCTGAAGTTCCTCATCCCTTCAGCGCTGACTCTGCCTTAATGTTGCACAACTTCATTTTTCCTTCCAGCTTCCATATGTGTGGGAGAAAAGATATTGCTAAATAGTCACAATTCAACCCATTTTTCTATATTGGTAGAAAAATAGACCTTTCAGCAGAAATCAAATTGATGATTGTTTTTGCATTAGACAGAGCATTAATTGATTTGGCATACAAGTTGGCTTATAATAGGGAAACTTATTGGAAAGGATAGTCTGTAAGTGCATAATTATAAGAGAGTGTGTTTCCAAATTATGAAGATTGATGTGTCCAAAACACGAGTTGAATGTCAGTTTTCATTAATTCTGTGTCATAAATAACTTGCTAATTTTTTGTATATAATATATTGCATTTGTGACACATTTATAAAAGCTTACCTACTGTTAACCTGTTTCAACCCACCTCTGAAAGAACATTTTGAGATCTTCAGATTAAAGAAAATGTTAATTGCAAATTTAAAAAGACCAGTGTTAATAGGAGATTAAGAAAAACATGAAAACGTGACTCATTATAAAGAAATTGTTAAATAATCCATATAAAAAAGGATAAATTCAATCAGTCAGTCTTAATCTTTGGTAAGAACATGGAAGCACATATGGACACAAGACAGATAGAAGATCAGGTTTGATTTGGTAAAGGAATAGTGTGGCAATACCACCAATGTACTCTTGGGTTGCTCAACAGAAGCATGGCTTCCTAGCCTGGAGAGATGCTCATTGCTATGCAAGTGTCACCTTGTATGATCACAGGAAAGTAGCAAGCACAAGTGCAGATTACAAGTTGTGCATGTGGTATTTCCATTCCCTTTGATGAAAACTGGATGTGCTTATCACAGGAAATGCTCTAACCTAGAGTTAGGAGACTGGAAGGAGGCATTTAAAAGGCAAAGCTAGAAGTGATAATCAGCACTTACCATGATAGATACTACAAACGCAAAGTACACTGTTGAGAGTTACATGAAGTATTACATATCTTTACACATGGGCTAAATTACAGGAAAAAAATTCTGTGGCTATATTTTTTGAAAGTTTTCCTTGAACTTCCCTGATCATATGAGGTCACATATGTAAGTAATTGCAGTAATGGAAAAAGGTCTGAAATGTGTTTGCACAGGAATCTTTAATTTTATTTTCCAATTTTATTTTCCAAATTCATTTCCAAATTCTGAGTGCTTAGCTTTGTAAACTTAAACATACACGTTTCAAAACTACTATTTTAAAAAATGTAATAAAAAAATCTATCATGTAAGATTAAGACCAAACATTGCAAATGTATGGTCTTCCCTCTGACCTGGCTTTTCAGTAAGTGAGTATTTGAACCTGTCTTTCTGTACTCTTCAGGTACTACAGATTGGTTCCAGCTGTTAACCTGGACAAAATCAGCTCAGATGTGCTCCTGCAGAATAAAAATCCAGCTCAACAGTGTCCCATAGGATTCTCACTCTAATCAACATTTTGGTGAAATTTTCTTGAAAAAGTTATAACAATTCTCTATTCAGCATGTATGAACTGTGACTTTTTTTTGAAGGTTGAATAATATTTTAAAAGTGTGCTAAGTTAAAATTACTTTTTCCAGGGACAGTTTATGTCATTAAAAAATACCCTAGTGCAAATTTCAAGACCTTTCAAGCTGGCATGTCTCAAAGAAAAGCTTGTAGGAATTTGTTGATGTGGGAAAAAAAAAATACTGTCCTTTAGTCCTATTCTTGGAAATGTCTAACTGCTCTGCTTGAAATCAGAATAAAAGTGGTTAATACAAACATGGCAAATTTTAGTCCGGGTTATAGAGTTCAATAAAATTTAAAAACTAGGGAGGTACCAGTTGAGTTTATATCATACTTCTCATTTATAAGTTATGTAGTTGTGTCATCTCAAATAATTCTGACATCTTCCAGCTTTTAAATTCCATTCTTGCCTGTAGCTCCTGGGTTCTGTTAGACATAGAGTATGAAGTGCCATTGGTTCCACTCACTTGTTTTTCATTATCCCATAGAAACTGAAAGTTGTTGCCTAAGAAGAATGAAGGTGAAATTGTTTAATTAACAGAAGACTTGATTTTTTGAAATAGGGATGGAGGCTGAGAACAGCCTACAAGACATACTGAACTCCAAACAGTTTCAGTTTAATCTAGTTTGAGTAATTTGGTTTTAACTGCTCTGAATACCAAACTTACCTTAGAAGTCTAGAAAGTCCTTTGTTTTTCTTTTTGTCTCTTTTAGCTTTCTAACATTACATTTCTCTAGCTGTCTTTCATCAATTAAATCTCACGTAAGATATTTGTAATTCAGATATCTGCATTCCTTGTGCTCCCATTAAATTTATTTATTTGGAGCCTGTGATTCTTCTTATGCCAAAGATAAGGTGAAGAAGTGATTGAGAGCACCCCTGCACATCACTTGGGGGTGATGGTTGATGAAAAACCCAACATGAGCTGGCAGTGTGCACTCACAGACCAGAAAGCCAATGAAATCCTGGTCTGCAACAGGAGCATGGCCAGCAGGTCAAAGGAGATGATTCTCTCCTGTTGCTCTGCTCTTGTACGAGGTTCAATAAGGCCAAGTGCCAGGTCCTGTGCTTTGGTTACAACAAACCCACACAGCGCTACAGGCTGGGGGCAGAGAGGCTGGAACGCTGCCCAGTGGAAAATGACCTGGAGGTGCTGGTCAATAGTCAACTGAACATGAGCCAACAGTGTGCCCATGTGGCCAAGAAGGCAAATGGCATCCTGGCCTGTATCAGAAATAGCGTGGCCAGCAGGATTAGGAAAGTGACTGTTCCTCTGTACTCTGCGCTGGTGAGAGTGCTTCAAGTACTACTTCAAATACTGTGTTCAGTTCTGGGCCCCTCACCGCAAGAAAGACATTGAGGTGCTGGAACATATCCAGAGAAGGGCAATGGAGCTGAGGAAGAGTCCAGAAAGTTCTATGAGGAGCAGCTGAGGGAGCTGACGTTGTTTAGTGTGGAGAAAAGGAGGCTCAGGGGAGACCCTACCACTCTCTACAACTACCTGAAAGGAAGTTGTAGCAAAGTGTGGATCGGCCTCTTTTCCTAGGCAACTAGTGACAGGACAAGAGGAAATAGCCTCAAGCTACCTCAGGGGAGGTTCAAGTTGGACATCAGCAAGAATTTCTTCACAAACGGGGTTGTCAAGCTTTGGAACGGGCTGCCCAGGAAGGTGGTAAAGTCACCATTCCTGGAAGTGTTCAAGAAACAACTGGATGTGGCACTTTGTGCTATGACTTTTAACTTACTTGACAAGGTGGTGTTTGATCAAAAGTTGAACTCAATGATCTTGGAGGTCTTTTCCAACCTTAATGATTCTATGATTCTGTGGTTCTAATGTTGTTTCTCTCCTTTTTAAAAACTTCTCGCCCTCCAGCTCTACCTGAAAAACTTTTCTATTGGATTTTTTTTAAACAAAAGCATTTGAAATCTCTTTGTTTTGCCTTACACCTTAATTATCCTAAAATGTCAAGGTGCCAAGATGTTGTTTTGCATGTCAATTGCATTTTACTGCTGTAGCAGAAAAAAATCAAGCTCAGATTCTACAGCAACAGGAATATTCTCTTGTTATATGGTTTTAACATTTACATATTTTAATATAATATGTAAGTAAGTGTAAATAGTAAAAGGACTTCATTATTTTTTAACCAGCATGTTGAAGGGCTGGATTCCTGAAAATACATGCTGGACTTTTTTCACATGGTTCAGTAAAACGTACTACCTTTTTCTTGCCTTCTTTCTGTGGGGAAGATTTAAAACAATAATGCAAACTGTAAAAAACTCACACAATATCATCCACTGCAAGGGGTGATATGTGAATGGTTGTTTGCCATAGCAGTTTTTTTGTAAAAAGAAGATGAAAGACAGACAGATGTTTGATGAAACAGTTAATGAAAAAGAATGGTGCTTGAACAGTTGATAAAACAACTGCCAAAGGGGCATGTCCTACTGATGGATGGTTTATCTCTTTCAAGTAAGCTGTATTGCAGGCAATAAATACTAGCAAACAGTAACAACAAAAAGTTTAGAAATCACCACACATCCGATTAGCCTTAACTGAGCAATATTTCCTTGATATTGACAGAATCTCATTATGGATAAATGAATATCTTTCAGGGAAGATCACATTTATCCAATTAAAGGGTTTTTTTGTGTAATAGGGTATTTAAATTCTGATAGTTTTGGTAAATAAGGTCCAATTGATTTTTTTTTCCTCAAAGCATTTCTATTCCTCTAAAGTCTAGCCATGGCAATCATCAAATAAAATGGTTGGAAAAATAATTATGAACAATGTGTTGGGTTTTTTAAGATTAATGTGGGAAAATAGAATAAAAATTATCTGCAGGGAAGCATAATAAACTTACAGAAAAATCTCCCACAGGGTTTTTCCTTGTTTTCTGCAGATCCTTTCTTTTTTTTTTTTTTTTCAACTTGCTGATACAAATACTTCAAAAATGTAGGGACAGACAGACACATTCTGTTTTCTCGGAAATTCTCGAAGGAAATCAATGGCACATTGGACGACGAAAAAACTCTGCCCTAGATTTTTCCCCTTAGGCATATAGTGCAATACAAAGAGAAAAACTATGGAAAAAGTGGATGTGTGATGTTTTACCTCTGTGTTTTCTATTCTTGTTATTTGGATGCTGGGCATGTTTCAGTTACTGTTTTCATCTGCTACAGTCCAAATTCCAGGTCCTGGATGTGTTAAAATTGTAGAAGTCTTTCTAGGCAACCCATGCCTAGCTTGGAAAGTAGGTTGTTTGGAAAAAGGGACAGGAAGAGAACAATCTTCACGACTCCTGCTATATTTGGCCTCCTTTGGTGCCATAGTCATAAATGGGAGGAAATAATTCTGTTTTGGAAAATATCAACAAATATCCAGAAGAAAAAAATTAGTAATGAAGTTACCCTGGGAAAATTCAGTAGTGGAGGTAGCAGGTGAAAACTTGTATTGGGGTTCCTCCCATGAATATGAAGGTACACACTCCTGCCTTCTTCCCCGCATGCTTTTCTCCTATGTGGAGGCATGTCTCCTTACTCTAGGCACATCATCCTCTAATACTAAGCATCTGCCACATTCCCATCTGGAATATCTATAAATGGATGATGATGCAAAGCATCTGAGATATTAAACTGGAAGCATTAGGAGAGATGCCTTTTCTCCAGCCATTACAAAGAAAAGTTTAGGAGTTCCTTTCAACCTTCTGATTTCCCATGAGATGTCTGGGAAATCTCTTTGCATTGCAGAGAGGGTGCCAGGCTAAAAGGATTTTAAGCTGGACCCAATACAGCAAATTTTGTTTTTAATAGGGAAACTGTTAATCTAATGAGATGGTTGTTTATCAGTTACAGAAAGTAGCAACTGGAGGGTATCCTGAAGTTATTTCCCAGAAGGAAACACTCTTTTCGCAGAACAGATTATGAACTGAAATAGACGTCCCTTGTTCTCAATGTTAGGCAAGAAACCAGCATGCTCACGTAACAGCAACCTGCACATTATGTAACATTCTTCAGGCAACCAGCAGCTCTGCCTTGATTATACTGAGTGGTGTTCCCACATATCTCAGAAGTGATTTACCTGATGCAGTGCAAATAAGTTGTCTGAGGAGAGCATCTGCATGGGAAGTGCATGTTTCAAGAACTTTTCAATTGTCAGATCTAGAAAAGTGTGAGGATCCAGCGAGGAGATAATTATTTTCCTGCTACATCAAGGATTACAAGATTCTTTTGGCAGATAATAGTTCAATTTCCCAGATAGAACACAGTCTAATTTGTGTAATAGCAACAAGTAGCTTTGCAGACATGACAGGCAAGGTGTGGTTGCTTTGAGTAAGAGCATGTCTTGATGTTTTAGGCAAGGAAATTCTTGACTGTGATTTATGTTGAGTGTCAGCCCTTTCTAAGGAACATGCACAGTCCCTGGGACCACCACCCGCCTGGATTCAGATTATCAGCCTCTGAGGGCTGTCCGCGTTGCCTCTCACACACATGAAGCATATGCAGCAGGAGCAGCTTCACTCTGTGTCTTGGTTCACCTCTGCTTTTAGAGATCTTATGCTGTTTAAGATTTATTTCCATGCCTAAGCCACTCAGAGTCTGTACAGCCAGCTTGCTCTTCCCTCTAGCAATGTCACCAGTTTCCTCACAGTGCCAGTGACTGTCAGCAGTCTGCCCACTTATTTGTAGTGCATGGCTGGTCTGATAACAATTGACCTCCTTCAGAGTTGGCAGCAGGCTTTGGAAGCTCACACAGAGAAATCCTGCATCGTCCTGGTAGTACCTATGCCTGGAGAGGGTCTGTGTTATCATGTTATCTGTGGGGGATGCGATACGTTGCATAGGTAGAGCTCCAGGCACAGGTTGCTATTGCTCGAGGGACTTCATGATGGGGAGGAACAACTTTTCTGCTAGGAGATGTGCAACATCAAGGCTCTGGTGAAAGGGGTCTTCAGTGAGAAGGCCTTGTACCAGACAAATGGATCAGACCACTTGCATATTATGGAAAGGCAGCAGAATGGAGGCATTATTAATGGAGCTAATGGAGATTTCCCAGGAGCATTGAACTCAGTGGATACTCTGGATGCTTAGGCAAGGTCCCCTTCTTCACCTAACTGAGCCTCCCAGAAGAGAGAAACAGCAGAAATAGGTTTGGGGAAGAATCAGTAAGAGTCTTACAAAAGTGAGATAGATTATGGGGTTGTTTGATTTAGCTTCTAAATTATGTACAAACATGGGTAAATAATTTTCTCTCTTAATGATTCCCTGATGAAAAGATTCTTTGCAGGAAGGACTGCTTTTGGGTTTAGCCACATTTTCCAAGGAAACTTCACTGATGCCAAAGGTTTCTTTGGGGTTTTTTTGGTTGTTTGTTTGTTGTTTTTTCCCTATGGAATGAACCCCAAACAATGATTTTGCACAAGTGAAAAGTCTTCCAGTAAAAGATTATAATCTGTGCACATATCCATGCCACATGTGAAAATTGCACTGAGCAATTACCAGTGTATGTGCTGCTTTGAGATTAACCAAAAAGCATGAAGTATGTGTGTGGGTCTCTTCTGGGGTGGTGGTGGATGACTGGTGTGACAAGTGTTTAGAATTCCTGGGGTGAGAATTATTACTCGGCACAAATATCCCCTGCCAGATTCACTTAATTGCATTGTCTGATGGTTGATTTATTTGCCAAATGAAGTATAAGTTTTATTTACCAAATATAATGTATAAATCCCTCTGTTCAGCAGCTTTCCTTTATAGTGGTGCTGAGTTGATGGTTGGACTAGATGATCTCGAAGGTCTCTTCCAATCTTGATGATTCCATGATTCTGTGATCCATTTATTTGGCATGGTTTTACTGGCTTATGTGGGTTGCTTGCTGCTCTATTATGCTTGAAGAAAACCTTAGAGTATGGCTACCTTTTCTTATTTCTTCACAAGTAAGTGGACAACAACCGGTCGTTAAATAAATAGTGTAATTAGACACACATATTTACCCTAATACAAATTTAATATCAATGAACTGGAGATAGTCAGTTCTTTACAAAAAGAAAATTAGCTGTCTTAAGTATCATAATGCTATCTGAAAGATCAAAGTAAAAACCAATTCAGGCAGCTGTAATGTTAGAAATAAAACAGAATAGAACTGTTTCAGTTGGAAAGGACCCATATGGATCATCTAATCCAACTACCTGACTCTTCAGGGCTGACCAGAAGTTAAAGCATGTTGTTAAGGTTATCTGCAAATGCCTCTTAAACACTGACAGACCTGGGACATAAGCCACCTCTCTAGGTAGCCTATTCCAGTGTTTGACCACTCTCTCTGTAAAGAAGTGCTTCTTAATATCCAGTCTAAACCCTTCCTGACACAGCTTTGTGTGTCAGGAATCCTTCCCACACATCATATTGCTGGATCCCTGGGAGGAGGGATCAGCCCCTTCTTCTCCCCTTTCCCTCCAAAGGAAGCTGTAGAGAGCAATGAGGTCACCCCCTCAGCCTCCTTTTCTCCAAACTAGACAAGTCCAAAGTGCTCACGGGACATGGCTTCCAACCCTTTCACCTTCCTTTTTAATCCCTTTCTGTACTTACCATGGCAGATGTCCCCATAAGGCATCTCTTTGGTGTTTAGTTACTGCAGGCCCCTATCTATTTAAAGAGCAGTAGCTGCCACCCAGGGACAGTTCAGTTCACTTGGCTCTGGGATTATCCCAGGGTGTTCCTCTCTTTTGGTTGTTGAAGCCTGGGATGATGGGATTTCCAGTGTAAGTATGCCAGTTAGGTGGGATGGGTCTAGATCGTCTGGCACGTTACATTGGAGCTGGGAGAAGGAGGGCTGCTTTCCTCCCTGCTTGCTGCTGTTACAATGGTCTTGAAGAGTTGCTGGACTGGGAAACCCTAAGTGTGAGCAATTTGGCAGAGTCTTTACTCTGGTTGGGCACTTAGAGGAGTTGCTGAATAATGTCACATACACTTGTCTCTCTGCTAGAAATTTCAGAAATCCCACAAAAGGATTGCTGGAATGCTGCGGGTATCAATGCATAGACTCCACATAGAGCATACAGAGACCATTGCTGGTGCTTCTCTCTGTATGAAAGGCTGCAGAGAAGCCTGTTTGGACATCAGTTTGTGAAGTAGTCTGGTAAAGTTAGGTCTATTGAAATAACCAGATTAAATGCTGAAGCCCTGCATGTCAATAGATTTTGGTGTCACTTCTTAGAAAGGGAGAAAGATGTCCTGCTGACCAGGCTCTTCTCTATTCTCTGTGGACTCAAATGCAGTAATTGTGGTTGCACGCTAAGAACCTTTTGCAAAAGTCTTCTCCTCCTTCTTCTTCCAATGAAGTTAGTCTCCCAGAAGAAGCATGTCATGGAAGCAAATGAATTTGGTGTCTCGTGCATGGCTGGGCAAAGGACGAGAGGAAGAGAGATCATCAATAAATCAACTATGTCCTTACCCTTTCTATATATTTGCATGAAATGAAAGGCTTTGAGTCACAAAGATACTTCTCTTCATCAATGAAAAGCGGGAAAAGGTGCTTTTTCGGTTTTGAGGGATCACAGGACTCTTTCAGTGGTGGAAAAAAAAAATCTCCAAAGGCACATCAATCCTGTGAGAAGGAAGAAGCAACTGAGATGATGTTGTATGAAGTGCCAATCTGCTCCTGTATCAGCAACAGCTCACCAAAACAAAGATCTCTCTGGCAGCCGGTAAGGCTTATTCATGATGGGGTGTCCTTACCTTTGCAATTTATTCTGTGCAGGCAGATCCCACAGAAGAGTGAATGGGGCCAGGAGGTGCTCCAGTCACCAGAGCTGAGATCCCCCTGCAGCTCATGGTGAAGAGACCATGGTGAGGCAGGATGTCCCCTTACAGCTCATGAAGTCCACAGTGGAGCAGAGATCCACCTGCAGCTTGTGAAAGATCCCATGCTGGAGCAGGTGGGTGCCTGAAGGAGGCAGTGACCACCACATGGGAAGCTCACACTGGAGCAGGCTCCTGGCAGGACCTGTGGCCCCATGAAGAGATGAGCCCACGCTGGAGAAGGTTTGCTGGCAGGACTTGTGACCCCACAGAGGTTGGAGCGGCCTATTCCTGAAGGACTGCACCCCATGGAAGGGACTGGTGCAGAACTGCAACCCATGGGAATGACTCACATTGGAGAAGTTCATGGAGGACTGTCTTCTGTGGGAGGGATCCCATGCTGGAACAGGGGAGGAGGAGTCCTCTCCCTGAGGAGGAATGAGCAGCAGAGACAAGGTGTGATGAACTGACTGCAACCCCCATTCTCTGTTCCCCTGTGCTGCTGATGTAGGAGGCAGAGGAAATTGGGAGTGGAGACCACGAAGAAGGGAGGGGTGGGGGGAAAGTGCCCTTAAGATTTGGTTTTATTTCTTGTTACTCCATTCTGATTTGACTGCTAATAAATGAATCTTCCCAAGTCTGTTTTATCTATGACAGTAACTGGTGAGTGATCTCTCCCTGTCCTTATCTTGACCCACGAGCCTTTCGTTATATTCTCTCTCACCTGTCCCACTGAGAAGAGTGATAGAGTTGTACCTGGGCACCTGGTGTCTAGACAAGGTCAACTAACCACAATGTTTTTTGTTTTTCCTGAAGTTAAACTTATACTCAGCGTGTCATGCTCCTTGCTGTGGTTTTAACCCTGTTGGCCAGGAGTCCCATTGAGCTCACAGGAAAGGTGAAGTCCTTTGCAGGATTAGTTGTGCTATTTTTCCACTCTGAAATTGAATACTGTTGAATCACCCTCAACAGTGCTTAAAAAATAATATGAACTTATGTTGAAATTAGCAGGTCCATCTAACAGGCTTCCAGATGAACCATTTCCCCTGAGTTTTACATTATTCTACTTGATTGCAAAGAATGTTTTCTTTTGCAGTTTTGTAAAAACCTCTTCAGTAACACAAAAATGAAATATGTATGTCCACGAAGTATATGCAAATCCATTGTTCTGCTTGTTCTAGTTTGGTTCTTGTGTACACTTATTTCATGGGTAAAATTATGTTTTAAAGTGCTCTTTATACTGTATCTCTGCTTATTGTCATAATTGAAATTCTCAAAGCAGCTAGTCACCAGAAGCACCTCTGCTCTGAATACTTTTTAAATAAGACTGTGAAGCTTTTCTCTCCAGAGCTATTTCAAAATGTGAAGTTATTCTGTCATTTCAGCTGTAGCAGTCACTATCTCAGGTAAAATATATGGTTCTATTTCCCTATCATTTGCATAATTTGATTGGATATATTTTGAAATTTTCCTTTTAATTGGAATTTCTGCTTGTTCTTCATGAGAATTATTGTGCACCTCAACCCATAATTTCCAAACTAATGTATATCAGTGCTTTGTTGGCTGCCATTATAATATTGAAAATCCTTTGAATTCTTCCTTTAAGAGTAGTTGAATTACCAAGAGACATTTCCTCTTGAGTGTAAAAATGGAACTACTAACCAAACTGAGTAAAGTTTAAAAAAATGTAACTAGTATTAAAAATTATTTGTCTCACTGCACAAAAATCATTTGGTAAATAGAGTGTTTTAGCTGATCATTGAGATTCTTTTCTTCTTTGCCTGCTGTTCATTTGAAGCAGCTGAGAGTAAGTATCTCTGAGATGAAATGCAGTTCAGATTACTCTCAGCTGTTATAAAAGGAAGATAGGTCAAATGAGAGGCAGCCATCATCCCTATAGAGATGACAGACCCTGATCCTGCCCTCTGCCCCTACCAGACAGACCCAGCCGGGATAACTGTTAGGGAGTGATCTGGGCTGTCAAAGCCTGTGGTGAAATGCCTGAGGTGTGCTTGTGCCTACTTGATGTTACATTTGTCATTTATACAGAGGCACTGCAAGTGAAAAATGAGTGTAAAAGCAAACTGTTTGGCTAAAATAGTGCTTTCTAGCTATTTAAAATTTCAAATCACAAAATAATTCCTCTGGGAAGAAGTCTCTGGAGACCATCTAGTCCAACAACCTTCTCAAACCAAGATCAATTTCCAAGTTAGACCAGGTGACTGATATGTGGGTAAAGATGTATAAATATGGTCATGGAGAATTAGACTTAGCTGGGTTGAAACAAGTCTGGACTGGGAAAAAAAATTATAATTTAACATGAGTATTTAAAGCTTTCCTGGTAAAAATTACCTTTTCTTCATGAATATCTGTATGCCTGTTCCATGCTGACAAGCCCTAGTCTTTTTGATACCATCCTAATGAAACACATCCTCAGTTAAGAAGCTTCCTCTGGGATGGTGCCAGCATACGCTGCATTCTCTGTCCTACTAACTGTCCTCAAGAGTCCCCAAGCGCACTGTGTCTCTGCCAGTCACCCTGATTATAATTTTGAACTCTGCTGCACAGAAGTCACAATGTCCCAGAAGCATCCACTCATGCTCTTAAAAACTGCTAATTATGGAAGTGTCCCTTTCCCCATTAGCTCCCTGCTGCAAGCAGAAAGCACAAAAATTAGGCTAAAATGTCAAAGCAGGGGAGCAGATACTGGATCCTTCCTTGGAAAAAGGATGTGGGGCAGTGAAAGAAAAGAGAGCAAGGAATCCTGCATTGCTTGAGGAGATGGGGGAAATGGTGTGGAGGGTCCCAGGTCACCTGCATGGCTTGGAGCCATACGCAGTGTGCCTATGGGTCAAGGGTCCAAGGTCACGTGGACTGACTGTTGAGGCACAGGTTCACAAGTGTAACCAATATCTGTCTTGAGAGCATGCTTTGAAACTTTTCTTCTGATTTCGTTGAAATTAGATGCATTTTTTTCCCAAATTATTAGTAGTCAAAATGTTATGTAGGGGACTGGATGTCCTCAGAGCTCAGAGAAGGTATTTTAGCAGCTTTACTTCAGGCTCAGTGTGAACAATTTTCTAGTGTTAATAAAATCTTCATTTTAAGAGTTCAAACTGTTTCAATGACATCGTGCTAATGACTCCCAGTCAAAACAGAAACTGATTTGTGCTATGGTCAATTCTGTGGAACCAAATTTTGTGCAACAGTAGAGCTGGATGGAAGGAAACATGAGGAAAAGGTCACAGAAGAATTTCCTTATCATAAAGGGAAATTTCTGTTATCATGAACAGAAATTTTTGCCTTATAAAGAGACTCCATTTTTTACTTGGAGCCATCAGAGCAGCTTTATATTCCCTTGTCACAGGTTGGCTGTCACGGGTGTGCAGTCAGGGAGGTGAGGAGCAGCAGGGTGTGCGTCATCCCTACTATTTTTGACCGCAGAAGTACCCGCTAATGTCCCAGGGTGGCTAAATTTATGTTAGAACTGCCTGGAGATGGCATGCAGTGCAACCATTGCATTGTTTTACCTTGCACTGAGCCCCCTCCCCATCCCTTCTTGGATGCAGCCTAAGTACATCTCAGCCACGCAGACCAGGCTCGGGCACTGTCAGAGACTGAGATAGTTGATGATTTATGCATTCTCAGGCTTTTGACACACCTGCTGGGCGATTAGTTACCTCTGATAGCCCATGAAGAGTCGACCTTGCAGGCCTTTGCCTATTGACACCTCTGAGTTACCTCTGATAGCCCATGAAGAGTCGACCTTGCAGGCCTTTGCCTATTGACACCTCTGCTGGGCGATTAGTTACACTGTCCTGAAAACAACAACTGACCTTGGGCTTTTGACACACCTGCTGGGCAATTAGTTACCTCTGATAGCCCATGAAGAGTCGACCTTGCAGGCCTTTGCCTATTGACACCTCTGCTGGGCGATTAGTCACACTGTCCTGAAAACAACAACTGAAAAGACAATGTGCCTCTGGAGGACTAAGCCCAAAAAAAAGGGAAGAACAACCCCTTATGCCAGGGAGGCGCCAGAGCATATAAACTGACTGGTGATTTTTGGAATTTGGGAGTTTCTCCTTCTCCCCCACCGCCTGCAAATCAGGACCATCGCTCTCAAGCATCGCTGGATCCAGTGGGCGGTGACTGTATACTCTCAGCCTCTCTTTTCCCCTTACTCCCATCTTGGTTCTTTTCTTTTCTCTTACTCTCCCTGGCTCTTATCCTGCCTTTCTCTCCCCTATGCATTTTTCTCCTCCCCAGAAAGCTTATGACAGCACCCAAAAAGTGTTAGTTTACCTATTGATTATGACAGCACCCCAAAATGTTAACCTATCTGTTGATACAAAACTGTTAAAATGAATCTTATTAACTTACCTGTTGATACAAAACTGTTGAAATAAATCTTATATATTTTCATACACCGATTATTTAGCGTCGCTTCGCTTTAATCCACCCCAAAGGAATTTTTGATAAAACCTGGGTTACCCCCCCCCTCTCTTTTCCTGGGGCGGGTCGTAACATTTTTGGCGTCACGGACAGGATACTTTGGATGTGGTGGAGTAATCGGTGTAGTCTAAAACTGGTACCGAGGGCGAGTCAAAGGGTGACTGTCCCCTCGCAGTAAAATTATAGTAAGAATTTTTCTCCTCTCGGTGTGACCCGGGCACATCAGACCTGTTGAAAGGTTTCCTGGTGTGGCCTGGACCTGTTGAAAGGTTCTCTGGTACCTGGACCTGTTGAAAGGTTTTCCAGGAGAGAGTCAAACCAGCCCTCAGAAGGTTAAGGGGGAGAAAGACATTAACCTAAGCTGGGTTAATGACTAAGGCGAAGGGGATGATGACACCCCGGGTTGAGTTATATGGGGATTATTCCCTCCTGATAGCTATCCTTGGTTTAGAACTGTTTTTTTTGGGTGCTGTCTTAGGCGTATTCCTTAGAGCAGTGCAAAGGCAAAAATTAGCTATTCAAAAATCTGTAAAAGAAGTGACAAAATCTTTCCAAGAATCAATGAGAACTTTGCAGGACCAACTAGGAAAAGAGGCTATTCAAAAATCTACCGGTGAGGTGATAAGGTCTCTTCAAGAGACAATGAAGGCATTACAGGAGCAATTAGAAAAAGAACGCCTGCAGTTAACTGCTGAACGCCAGGCACTGGAAAAAGAGAGAGAGATTAACTCATTGCTTAGGTCAGCCCTTGAAGATGAGGAGGAACAAAATGAAAGGCTTAAAAAAATACTGGAAATGAAAAATTGTGAATTGCGAGACATTCATTCAAAATACCCTAAACCGGCAGATGTTAACAAATCCCTGTACCCCTCTGGGGAATTAGAAGAGTTGAAGCAAAGTTACCCGGAGGACGGGGTAATACATATGCGTCCCCTCATTAAAACTGAAACCACTGGCCTGGGGGCAGATCGGCAAACTACCACACGAACTACCCCGTACACGGGGGAAGCACTGGCCAAAATTCAGGAAAAATATAGCCGTAAGGCCAGCGAATCAGAGACTGAATATGTGTGGAGGGTGTCCCTTACTGGGGGAGATCGGATTTTGTTAAGTGAAGATGAGGCCAGAGGATTTTGGGGCCCAGGGGTTTTCCTGACCACAAATGATAACCGAGCCCCGTGGTCCCTGACCCAGAGAGCTGCCTACTGGGCAGGTGGGTTAGACCCTATAGAAAGGGGAGATCCTTACACAATTAAAACACCCACAATTGGCCACATTGTAAAAAGTGTACAAAAAACCGCATGTCTCCAGTTAATGCATACAAAATTATTAGACCCACAACGAAATTCCCCAATGGAACTCGAGGCAGATCCACAGAGATTTCCAGTTTTAATTCGAGGCCTGCCTGATGCACTAAAAGTTTATGCTAAACAATTACAGGAGCGCATAAAGGCAACCCCCAGACCTAGAGGAAGGGGTGCTCCATCAGGAATAACCTGGTTGGAAATAGCCCAAGAATTAATAGCTACTGGTCAGCAGCTGGGGCTCCCTGGTACCAATGGCCAGAGAATACACTGCAGGAGGGCAGGGAAAGTCCAAAAACCTGCCTCGCCAGGTATTTGTCAACAAAATGTGTCATCTAGCGGAAGAAAGAGATACAGTCTGTGGAGAGAAGGTGTTGCAAAAGGAATTCCTCGAGAAGTGATGGATAAATTACCCACTGCTAATTTAGAATACTTGATAAAGCACTGGGATAAGATCAAAGAGCACAAAGCACCCCCTAAGGGCAGCCCCTCTAAGGAGTCCAACACTGTGATCCCCTCAGCCTCTCCAGAAACCGGACTAACCGGTTTGACCAGTTCTGAGTCAAGGAACTGGACTTACTGCCCTCAAGTAAATAAGCCAAAAAATAGCCAGTGGGTTTATGAGAGAAAGCTTACAGAAAACAACCAGGGAGATTTGGTAATCACTTTTCCTCTTGGCCCTTTTAAATCTTTAGTTACATTCGTGGTAGACACGGGTGCACAGGTCTCAGCACTCCAAACTGAAGCTGCTACCCAGTGTGGTATTAAGCCAGACAAAAAGGAAATATGGGTAACTGATGCCTTTGGCAAATCCCAACCCCAATACACTGCTCGAGTGAAATGCTGCTTACCTGGAGATGAGACAGCCCCAGAAACTACCATGATTGTGGGGCCACTACCAGCTAATATCCTGGGGTTAGATTTATTAAAGGGTCGAGCCTGGAGAGATGCCAGAGGGAGAGAATGGGTGTTTGGTCTCCCATCCCTCTCTGTCCGTCTGAGTTTATTTGTTTTTTGGAGAAAACATGTTCCAAACTTCTCTATTATTATTGCCCTAGTAACATTATGCCAGATAAGAAAAGGAGTTGGATAAATAGATAGTTCCTTCTTTTTGATAATGGGCCTCCAGAGTTTCTGATGCAGTAACCAAAATCAATAGCCGATGGGGAATAAATGGTTGCCCTCGAATTACAGCATTCTGCCCTGAACCTCCCACTATTCTACCGAGGGAGAATAAAAGTAAAGATCCTGTAAAACTACTCCATTATCCAGGCCAACCTGTATTAGTAAATCTACCCTCTGTGGGACAGGTGCCACTCACTTTAAAAACCCCGGTTAACCCTCATACATGGGTAGCCACAGATGCTCACGGGAAGGACCATCGAATAAACACTCGATGGATTCTTCCTTCTTTTTAACAATCGGTCCGTAGTGGGCCAGATTTGTTCTTTTGCAGAAACCTGCCAGCAGATGAGATCAAACTGCATGGAACCAATGGAGCCTCGATTACAGCAAGAGGCAGCATGAGAAAACGAAATAGCAACGAGACTGAAGACTTATACTGTTCTTAATGTTTTTATCTTAATAACTTTGTAATATGCATGCCTATATGTATTTTTGTCTCAAGTCTGCAATATGTAAAAGTTTGCCACAAACATTGTGTTTGTGCTCCCTCTACTCCCAGAATTACTTGTGTTATCAGCTTATTAATAATTGTTAACTTATCTAGGTTTTGTTTTTTTTTATTATGAACAATTCACTGATAAGATTGTGTAGGACGAGCCATTTTATGTACTGCTAATTTCGTTTTGCCAAGTTTGTTTTATTATTTTGTTGGGGGGCAGGTTAGTTTGGGAGAAGCTTTTGAATGTGAGCAACTTACCGGTAAAATTGTATAAGATGTACTGTTAATTTGATTTTTGTCAAGTTCATTTTGTCCTTTTAAATATCTCTCTCGGTTGAGAAACTCAACCAAATATAACCTGGGAGTTAGTACAAGTATTTGTGCATATTTAGAGTTATATGAATATGCATTATATACATTAGCCTTCTGCCTTGAAAGGCATTGAATTTTATATTTGGTTAAATTTAACAAAAACGGAACTAAATTTAGGCCTAAAAGAAAACATAAGAAAGCCTTTTACCAGCTCCCAAGTAACTCGGTGTTTTTTGATGTATAATTTCAAATATTTGTATGTATGTTTGTAACCTCATTAATGTTAAGAAATTTGATTGTAACCATTGAGATCCTATTACATCCCCTATGACGACCCACAGGGTGGAGAGAGTAACTAATGCAAATTAGCTTACTATGTTATTATAAAATTGGTTTGTTTTTTTTTGAAGGGGGGGAGAATTGTAATGCATTAGGGCAATCTCTTCCTTTCCTTCACTCTTCTGTCTCCCTGTCCACTATACGAAAAGCACTGCCCACAAAGAAGATTCACAGAGAACGACAAAAGAAGAAAAACTATTGAATGCATAAATCACGGGGTGGTGTCAGAGACTGAGATAGTTGATGATTTATGCATTCTCAGGCTTTTGACACACCTGCTGGGCGATTAGTTACCTCTGATAGCCCATGAAGAGTCGACCTTGCAGGCCTTTGCCTATTGACACCTCTGAGTTACCTCTGATAGCCCATGAAGAGTCGACCTTGCAGGCCTTTGCCTATTGACACCTCTGCTGGGCGATTAGTTACACTGTCCTGAAAACAACAACTGACCTTGGGCTTTTGACACACCTGCTGGGCAATTAGTTACCTCTGATAGCCCATGAAGAGTCGACCTTGCAGGCCTTTGCCTATTGACACCTCTGCTGGGCGATTAGTCACACTGTCCTGAAAACAACAACTGAAAAGACAATGTGCCTCTGGAGGACTAATCCCAAAAAAAGGGAAGAACAACCCCTTATGCCAGGGAGGCGCCAGAGCATATAAACTGACTGGTGATTTTTGGAATTTGGGAGTTCTTCTCCCCCACCGCCTGCGAATCAAGACCATCACTCTCAAGCATCGCTGGACCCCGTGGGCGGTGACTATGGACATCTGTCTACTCTCAGCTTTTCTTTCCCTTACTCTCCCTGGCTCTTATCCTGCCTTTCTCTCCCCTATGCATTTTTCTCCTCCCCAGAAAGGTTATGACAGCACCCAAAAGTGTTAGTTTACCTATTGATTATGACAGCACCCAAAAATGTTAACCTATCTGTTGATACAAAACTGTTAAAATAAATCTTATTAACTTACCTGTTGATACAAAACTGTTGAAATAAATCTTATATATTTTCATACACCGATTATTTAGCGTCGCTTCGCTTTAATCCACCCCAAAGGAATTTTGATAAAACCTGAGTTACCCCCCCCCCCTCTCTTTTTCTGGGGCGGGTCGTAACAGGCACCCACCAAAATAGCTAAGCTGTGAGTAAAATGATCCAACATAAGGAAGGCAGAACTGCAGGTGGAGATAGGGCTGTTGAGAGCAATTCAGGAGGCAAAAAAGTGCAACATGGAAAGGTATAAAATCCTAATGGAGAACTGTAGCAAGGACATGGTAGGTCAGCAGCATGGAGCAGCAGGGCTGACCCTTGCCTGTCTGCCTGATGCCTACTGGGCCAGCAAAGGCTCCCTTAGGGATCTTATCAGGGCGGGAAGCATATTAATGCCTGGTAACTCATTAAACCCCAGCTATCTCTTGTGTGTATTCACCAAGAAACGGCTGCTTGGTGGAAACCCAGTTAAACTGTATGTACCTTTCAGGCAGAGCCTCTGGGCACATGGCAAGAGCTGAGAATGGTGATCCAGAGAAGGCCAACTGCACCCTGAAGAATGACAAAGGGAGTCCACAGATACTCATGACATCAGATATGCTTTTGCCTGCCTGAAGCTCTCTCTAAAGGCTAAGGTACAGTGAGACACCAGCCTGTCCTGCCCAGCAGCCACTAGACTCATTCAGCCTGGAAGGGAAGCACTGATGACAGTTTCCAAAGTGGCACCGTGCCTCCTTAATGCCATTGGAGAACTGTTACCAAAGCAGAGCTGGACTTTCAAGGCTGAAGCAAGAACTGAGATGCTCTTAAAGCCAAGGGGAAAATGCACTCATTCATCTTGTATTAGTTCATATGTAGAAGCTACAGGGCTTTTCCCACCTTAGCCATTGCTTTTAATACTAATGAATATTTAAACAAACAAAAAAAGACTCAAAAACCTGACCGATTTTTCCTTCCAGAATTTGAGTAGTTATCTATTTATTAATTAATTTTATTTTTACTTCATTGCAATTACTAGTATTGTGTTCTATGACTTCACTGCATGTTGTATGAAAAGTTGCTTACTCTTGTTTGTTCGAATCAACTCCTTACTAACTTCACTGGAAACTCTCACACCAAGAGGGGAGATGCAAAATCTTTCCATATTCACCACTATTCATGATGCTTTAACTTTGTATTTTTCCCGGAAATAGTGAAAATACCTTTCAATTGTTTTTTTTTTTTTTAATGTTAACTTTCTAAAGAAGAAAGAAAAGACTGCAGCTTATGATTATCATTCATTCTTTCTTCAATGATCTGGTTGTAGTTTAATATGGTAATTACTGATAACTGCTAGTGAGAGACTAAGATATTGTGCATAAAAAAAAGGATACCTGTTTCAAATCGGGTACAGACACATGCAGAAGGATTATTGGGCAGGATATTTTATTGAAAAAAATCACCCTTTTTGCTTATGAAACAGAGACTTTCAAAAATAATTGCAAATGTCATGAAAAAAGACAAGAGGGCTTTGTGTGATAAAGAAGAGTGATGATTTCTAGGTGTATACAAATAGTTGTGAATTGTGTCTGAAGAATATTTGTATACATATGCAGTGTTTGTTCTCAGTACTAACAAAAGATGCAGCATTAGCAGCTGAGCAATAGTATGTTATTCAAGGCACGTCCTTGAAAATGCATCAGATAAGTATGTAAGTTTAAGAAAAAGAAGTAAATCTTCCAATTCTTAATCTGAAAAAAAAATTGAAAAGTTGCCTTCTGAGTAGGAATCAAAGCCTTTATTGAAGGCTTAAATAAAAATTCGATGTTGTTCCCATAGCTTGTAGCTGTATACACTCATGAATTGTTGAAGTAATTCTCTATTGACAGAATAATCTTTCTTTAGTGACCAGATGAAAAAATATACTTTGTCTTTCAGTTTCTCTATTGGTGCTGCATAAAGATTAACTAGAAGATTATGTTCCACTCCCACCTAGTGGCAAATAAAACATGCTCAGTATAATTTTTTTTTGTATGGTTAAAGGAATTTGTGTTGCCCTTCCTACAAATAAGCTCTGAATTGCTTAAAAATTACACAAACAAACAACTTCCAAATTAAAGTAAACTTATGTAACTCAAATAAACCTTGAGTCAGTAAAAACTTAAAACAAAAAGATGCTTCTGTACCTAGGCAGTTTTTGAACCGAAGAAAATCAAATTTAGGCCTTGGTTTTAGCTTTATTTTTCATGTTTAATGCGTGCAGTCAATAATAGGATGAAATTGTAAGTTGTCAGGTCGTGTACATTAGAAAAAAAATAAAAATATGTAGCATTTTTCTGGTTTTCAAATAGCCCAGATAGAGTGTGTCCCCACGCAGGCCCCCAAGCTGGCTGAGACAAGCCAGCAGCTGCCTGGATCCTTACTGGGTAGTCAAGTCCAGCTCAGACAGTAGGTCCAGGGACAGGGGTTACCAAATACCATGGGACCAAAGTCAGCCACTTGGACTTGCACTGCCCTGAAGACATGATGGATGGGATTTAGCTCCAGGTTGATGCCTCAACATAGGAGTCTATGATCTTGTCGTTTACCTGTGGAGTTGACATAAACTAGTTCTGCAGAGTCAGCTTTCATTAAAGACCATTCCTAACACCGTGGCTGCAAAGGAAATCCACTGGAGGTGTTTTCCTAGATAGGCTGAGGCAACTCTGAGACTACAACTGACATGTGTAAAGACATGTTTGGTTAGCTGTATAATCTTGGAAGCACAGAATCATAAAATTATGTGGTTGGGCAAGGCTCCAACAAGCCATGTAGTCTATTTCTGTGCCAAAATGCAGCACCTCCTCTATCAACAATGTTCCTTGACAGGTAGTAATAGTCTAGTTTTTGATATCTGTATTTACTCTTGATTTTTTCTCCTTTTAAAGTTAAGTGCTGCAGTCTCCCTTTCAAGTTTTACAGTAACTCATTTTTCCTTTACAGTAACTCAAGTGTACTGAAAGATAGCTAACATCGAATTGTTTAATCCACTAGGAGAGTATTCATGAGACCTGGCTGATTTGAAAAAACACTTTTCATACTTAAATGCTTTCTAACCCGTCTTTTCTCTATTCTAAAAAGTGACTGGTCACTCTCTTTGGTTCATTAGGTAATTGATTTGTGGGTTTGTATGAAGACAAACACAGAAAGACATTTAGTCTTGCCTGGTGTCATCTGCCAATAGTTTGTATTTCCAATCAAGCAAAAGATCAACATTTTTCTTGGTCATCTTCTTGCTACTTGATATCCCTACTGATGGATTTCTTGTTATCTTTGAAATCACTTATCTTCCTACATCTCCTCTTAATTTTTTATTTTCCCTGGGACTTTCTGATTTTCTCCCTAATTGCTTATGCTATTATTTTGTATACACTCCAGTCAATCTGATCTAGTTTCTTTGGGTGTGCACATATTTCTTGCACTTGATATCGTTGGAAAGACCATAAGATAGCTAACCTGATTTCTCATTCAGCTTCTGTCATCCCTCTGTGTTGGGAAAACTGTCACTTGCAGAATAGCTTCTGTATCCAGATGAAGTTTACAAGCCCCCTTTTTATATTTGAGACCTTTGAGATTTTACCTGTGAATTCTGTCTGCTTGTTGAAGTCTGTCTTCCTGAAATCCCTGTTTAAGGACCCTTTTCAACCTCTTCTCTTCTTAGGGAATGTGAGTGTTACCTTCACATGAGTAGTGTCACATTCTGAATCACGTTCTGCTTCTAGTAGGGATAAAATCTAAAAAAGTCTTCTCTATCTGCTTCTTCTACGCTCTTAAAAATAAAACATCTCAAGAGCTATGCGTAGCTGTGTTTTTCCAACAATTTGGGCTTAATTAAATACCTTCACTAGTGCTGACTCTTGAATAGTTGCAAGCAATTCTAGCTTGCATCGGTCTCACCTACTTTGGTGAACAAGAATCACCTAATTCCCCACACCAGCAAACACATTCTTCCTCCCATCTGTTTTCGCCAAAGTTTATTTAAAAAGTTTTTCTCCCTCAGCATTTTGGATCTATAAGCCCCACTGATGCACACAGCAATGCTTTCTCTCTTCTTTCCAGAACAAACTACATTACTTATATTAACAAATAATTTATTTCCATAAATCTAATAATGTATAATATTTGCATAAGCCATAGTAGGGAATATTTGCAGTGATATAAATGTTGCTTTAGCTGGTAGAATTTATTTTCCTTCCCTCATGGGAGACTTTTTATAGTGGTGTGACTGTTTCATGCTAGTAAGTCCGAACTGGTCTAAGTTTGTGGTTTGACTAAAGGTATGGAAAGTTGGTGTGTTTATGAGGCCTATGCTTCCTCTACACATTTTCAAAGCATCAACAGTGCAACGTAACCAATTCCCACATGCTACAGTTTAGCTTTATATCCAGGATTCTGCAGCACAGTGATTAAAGTTTTAAAGATGACTTCTGATTAATTGAAAATAATATCAAGGATAAATTAAATTAAATTAAGAGGGCTGTAGTGGTGTTGTTGATTGATGTATTGCATTCAGTAAAAGCCTCTGTTCTTCTCTTCATTGAACTCAGAAGAATCTCAGATCTACTCTATTCTAATTCCAAGAGTCCGGGTACTTTGATGTACAGCTCACAGTGATTTTGCCACAAAGTACACAGGCACTAATTGTAATTTATTTTAACCAGCTTATGTTCCCAGTGTATACTTCATCAAGGAATTAAAATACAGATAGAACCATTTAAAGGATCAATTTCCTTGAAGACAAGATAACCACTTTCTAAAATGATATTCCATTCCTTTTCCAAAACCTTATGCTGAAGATTTACTTTGAAGTGCTTGGTTAATGAGGTGAGAGGAAAACATACTTTTAGATGGATGGATAGTTGTTCTTAGCTTTTCTGAAATCAAAATATTTTCTCATTTTTTTTTTGTATTATTCTGTTTTTTGAAGATTAAGTTCAATTCAGATGTAGGCCCTTCAAAAAAGCTAATGCAAAGAATTTCTAAATCCTCATTTGGGTATGCAGATAGATATAGCACCAGTGCAGTTGAGAACATCTAAGTTTTGGCTTGAAGGCATTGGCTTTCTAGTATATTAATAGGTAAGCTGTTCAGTAAACAGAAGGGAGCTCTCTAATTCCTCAAAAAAATCTTTGGTGTTTACAAATAGTTCTCATCATACAGATGAGTCATAATGTTCTTGCTTTTTAGATTGTTGAAAATATGAAAGCCAGATATTTGATTCTTAAAATGCCTTTGCTTCCCAGAGAGTGTTCCTCCTATGAAGTTTTATTCTTCTTGACATCCTGTTTATCTACTGTGAATAATGATATAAAGGATAACAAATTACAGTCTATTTCACTGAGAGAGAAAGTAAAAGCAGGTAAATTTTTGAATCCAAATATCCAATTTTCTCTAACTACACAAAGAAATTGGGAAATAAGAAACAAGACAAAAAGGAAAAAAAAGCTTTCTTCAAAAGATTTACTATGTTGTGTCAGTAGGACTGTATCTTCTCATGCATTGAGTGAAATTATCAGTAAGATGAAAAGAGTAACCAATACACTACAGAAAAGTGAGATGCCAGAAGCTACCAGTACTTCTTTAGAAATTCACCTCATGAAGCTGAACCCTGGGGACAAACCCTTTCTCTACGTCCTTTCCTAAGCTTGAGTATCTGACTTATCATGGAGGTTTTATGTGAAAAATCTTCTGTGCCATGCGTTATCATACTTCAGAGCCATAATGTATTTTCCATAATTGAGATCTGCTTTCATCAGGTTTACTAGTGGATCTTGGGAGGTCATCTTCAGCTGTTCTTTTTATCTTGAATCTGAGTTCTGCTGAACACCATTGGCCCTCTGCACTGTGAGAACAGAACACCTTGACTTTGGCCATAAGGTCATGTGGAAACTGCCTAACCTTCTCCTGGAGTCCTGGGAAGAGGAGCTGAATGCTATTTTTCTTTTATCTAAAACTTTTATTTTAGCAAAAGGGCAAGAATTTATCTGCAAGTGAAGTGTAAGCCAGCAGCAGCCAGCAACATGCCCTTCCCAGTTTCATATATCTGCTTTTAAAAAAGAGTGTAAGTGAATGCATTAGGTGAATTCTGTTAAGCAGTCTTAGTCGTGTGGAACAGAAAGAATATTAAATGTTAAAAAATATGTTCTGTGAATGCACTGGAGATACATTTTGACTTGGAAACAGCTTGGGAGGTCTCTCAGCATTTCTTAGAAGAAAAAAAGGTCTTCAGTTCTTGATAATTAAATGAAATGGTTTATTTTGCCCGTTGACTGTGTGGTATAAGTTGTTAGAGATTGTTAAAATAATAATTCTTGTCTTGAAAAAATCACATTCTTGCTATGTTTTCATGTGAAAGGGAATGGCACAGAATCACTGTCACAGCCCTGGGAGTTGTCCTCTCTGAAATCAGAAGGATTTTAGAGTGGTTAAATGAACCTGCTTTTCCGTAAACCATTTGAATCTAGGATTCAGAAATAAAACAAAATTTTTGATTGTTTGTTTTTAATGAACATTGACAAAGTAAGCTAGACTTCCCAGAGGCAAATTAAGATGGGGAATAGAGTTAGGTCCTATTCAGCTTCTTACAAATAGAACCCAAAAACTGCAGTGGTTCACTTTGGATGCTAATTGGGGTAAATGAGGGAAAATGAGGTATGGAACAGTAAGGACATTTACAAAATATTTCGTATCACAGGTCCATTTAAGCTCTGAATGCATCAGCTGGAGATGGCAGAACCATACAAAAACTTTCTGTACTATTTGATTGCAGGTTGTGTATGAGGATGATGGGGAAAATGGGGAGACTGAGAATGAAAACGTGATCTTGGAGCCTGTCAAGCAGAATATTTCACGTAGTGATGAAATAGCATGTGCCACTGGTGATCCTCCTGTGGCACCTCTGCACTCCTGTGTGAAGTTCTGGTTATCTGTGTTCAAGAGAGTTTTGAATGGCCCAAACTCTATAAAGATGAGTGGAAACCACTATTGGGACCACTGTCTCATGTTTCATAATAAGAAATTGAGAAAGCTTTGCTTGCTTAGTCTGCTTAAACAACCTGAGAGAGAATAGGAGCAAAACTGATTTACAAAACTGTGTTTGAAAAGTATTATCCTTGTTACACCACCTGCAGGGAAGGGGCAGTGCTGAGGTTTCAGCACCATCTGTCCTCAGCGAGCTTTGACTCTATCCTTTGACTAAAGACTGGGACACTGAGATGGGATATACTTACTAAATTTGTCAATTACTTAAACCTGAGAGCAATTGCCATGCTGGTGACTGGAGAAACAATTTGAAAACCAGGTAATCCATGGAACTGTGGGTTTATTTGCCATACCTGTGTCTTCCCTGCACATTATGTGAACATAACTTTCCCCTCATCCTCTCTACCCCATCTCTAAGGTGTCATTTCCTGTCACCACATATTATTTCCCATCTCCACTTCACACTGGGGCTGGTTCTTCCCCATATTCCCTGTCTGAGCTGGGATGCTAGCCCTGAACTAGCCCAGACAGGGGCCAGCTGGCAGCCCAGGCAAAATAAATGCCCAGTGAGCTCACACACTGCAACCTGGACCTCTTCAGGGACTGTAATTTCTATCTTTTCCCTCTATCCAGTCATTGATTTTCACATAACTTGAAAGAACTTAAATCCTTCACAGCTTTTCAACTCAATCAGATACAGTGATAAATGAGTTCTAAGAAAATTGAAGGAAATAAGAAAACATATCAAGTAAACAGATAAAGTAGCTGTCTAAATGCATATGTTTTGTTTTCTCAGGAATAACATGGAAAACAGGATGCAGTTCAATTTGCAGTAACTCTCAAAGTGAAATAAGGAATATAGCAGCTCTTTAGAAAATTATATAGGAACTAATATAATCATGCTTTAAAAATTTAAACATAGTATGAGTATATATATATGAAAAAGATTAGAATATTTCAAAGCTTCTCATCATGGTAAGGTCTTGGTTGTGGTATTGTGTCTGTTCTTGGCCACCACAGCTCATATTTATGTGGGCCAGCTGGAAACAGTCCATAATGGCTAGATGTCTCAAAAATGTGATTTAGAGAAGAAATTGAAGTAATTTGTATGATTTACTTTATAAAAAAGTAGGGAACCATGCTAACAGTCTTCAAAGGCTGCATGTAAAAGGAAGTTTCTATGCAGATTTCCATCAGAAGTGGATGGGACAAGAAGAAACAGACCTAACTTTTAATGAGGTTAGACATTAACTAAAAATACTTCTAATAGTATCTGGAGTAGATTGCCTAAATATGCTTTTTATTCACCTGTACTGGAGACCTTAAGTTTTTGGTGAGGCAAGTTCAGGGATGAATATAGATGTATAGTGATGATCCCACCATGGGGTGCGGAAATGACTTGCATGATTTCTTTCATGGTAATTTTTCCAGCTTAATTATGCTAAGACTCTGTGTTTGATCTCTGTGAATGCAGAGGAATGAGGCAGAGTTATTTACATTAAGAAACAGTATTGATAAAAAAGCCTGTGAATTCTGGTTATACATCAATTATTCTGGAAATTAGAAGAAATCTTCTAACCATCTAGGTACAGTTTTTCACATGAAATGCAAATCTATCTGGCTCCGAGCAGGAATATGATCAGTTTAGGAAGGTGTGCTGTATGTTTTCTTCTGATTCCAAGGGACTTGGCTCAAAAGATACAGAAAGACCCTTCTGGTAATTTTAAATTATTGAATATTATATTCAATCTTACAAAGATCTTCTTTTGGGCAGATCTTTGCTTCCCAAAAGAGTGCAACTGAATGCTTTAGGCCCACAGGAGTCCTGCTACAGCTTGTGAATAAGGCAAATGAATCTGACTCAAAGTAGTGTCAAACTCACCTCTCCTTTTAAGATGCTTCTCAGTTCATTCTGTTCCAAAGCTTTATTTTATCAGCTTTTAACCTTTTCTGACATTCCAATTCAATATCCAAGGGTTTATAATCCTTGCAATGACAGTGGACCATCATGAACATTGGATGGTGGCGTTGCAGAATGAATCAGGTGTGCAAAACAAGCAGCATCTATCTATATACACAGATATCCCAGTAAACAAGGAAAAGATTTGAAGAGTTAAATGTGTTTTAAAATACTCTATATAGAATTTGCTTTTGGAAATAGACTTGTAACTATCATGTAAGCTCGTCCAGTACTTCAGATTTTCTTTTAAGTAAAAAGATTAATTCTGGAAAAAAAAGTAGTATAATCTATCACATTTGTTCTCACAGAATAATCCTTGATTATTTTAAGAATACAGCCTAAACAACAAACTGTATAGAGCAGACAAGTTTTATAAGAGAGTTAATCCTGCAGGGAGAAAAGGCAGAAATAAATTTGTGGCAGATTTTCATTTTCGTTTGGTTTAATGCAGTTGCTGCTTTACTTAAGCTCTGCAAAGGCGAGAAGCAATATGAGTTCCTGCATGTTCAGATGGGATGCCCATCCTCTCAGGCTAGGAAGTAGCAAGATACCTGCCAATTAGGGTCAGGTAATACGTATGGCTGTTCTTTCAAAGGGTTTCACTGATGAGATAAAATGGTTTTTACTGGTTTTGCTGAAAAAAAAGTGCAAGAGTCCCTTACTGTGTAACCAGAACCAAAGCTGGTAACAGTGGCCAGATTTTTCTTTGTATTATGTGAGTAAATTTTCAGGTGTCTCAAGTTGGTCCTTTATAGCTGGATATAGCAGAGGCACTTGATGCAGATAGAAGTTTTTACTCTCTCAAATACCAGCTTCTTAGCTCACTCCCAAGAAACCAGTCCTCTCCAAAATAAGACCTGAGAGGGATTGGTTCAGGCTGACCTCCATATTGGCATCCTCCAGCACCATCCCCAAGCTTTGGCTGCCACTGCCCAGCTCTCCCATGTCCACCTCTGCCATACCCCCGGGTTTGCAGCACTCCTTCTCAATTTCATGCTACGGAAATGCCAGTCTGGAGGGTGTCACCTGTCATCCTGTTGTCTGAGGTACTTTGAGACAAAAGCAATGCGGTCCCAGACCATTCGTACTTGTAGCAGTGTAGGGCATCACTCTGCCCCTTTGAGGAGTCCTGGAGCCAGGAGTGGCACTGCATGGATATAGCCTGTAGCTTTTTGAGGGGTGAGGTCTGAGCAGGATTGACACAGCCCCTTTATGCCACTTGGCCTTTAAGGAGTTCATAGACATAACCCCTGCAAATATGCCTGCAAGGTGCAGTCAGGTGCAGAGTGGATTTTCAGAGCTCTGTTTTTTTGTCAAAGGTGCCCACAGAAGAAGTTGGGCTGGATCTAAGTCCTTTCATAGACCCAGCTCTGCTGTCCATTTTACTAGTTTTGAGACTGTCTCCTTTCAGATTGTGGGATAGCAAGTGACTAAATTGCTTTCCACTTTAATGAGACTAAGCCCCATGGGACAAAAGATTATTAGTAATATGCAAAACTATATTTCAAGCACCAGCTTGCTGTAAAATTAATCTCTATTTCTTAGAATGACTTTAAATTGTTTAATACAATGGAACCAATGCATCCAACTCCCGAACACCCCAGTCTTGAACTAGGTTCAGGGTCAGACCTTGGTTGAAAACAGTGTGGAGACACAAGAGGAAAGAAAAGACACAAGTGCTGTCTTGCTTAAAACTCCCTCAAATGAAATGTTTGTGCATTTTGAAGACCAGTTTTGTGTCAGTCAGTGAGAAAGTACACATTAAATGTACATTTGAGCAATTCCTCCTTTCGGTTTTGGATGCTGCTCAGAGACACTAGATGGCACCTTTTGTTTGCTATGTGCACAGGGCCAGAAATGGGACCCATCTGAATGCTGGTGAAATCTGACAATTATTTTTGAAGCAACTGGTGCATCCATATGGATCCTTGCTGATGAAGGAGACAGAAATATCCTGGTGCTCCATATCCAGAAAAAAGGGGAGGACAGAGCACCTATTAACTACCTCGTGTCTTCTTTTTATATCTTCTCTGCACTGTAACTGGTGGGCATTGAAACACCCCTTTTAGTTAAAGAGCAGGCTGGGAATGGTTATTTTCATGATGCATTTTAAGGAGATGGTTTTCAGGAAAGCTGGACGTGATACAGGCAGCTAGGATGGGATTTAGGCCAATAGGGTATACCTATCACAGTGTAAAAGTAGTGTACAGACATGTGAGTCTATAGCACTTTTTAACTGCTTCACCATGGACATCTGGTGTCATTCAGAGTGCGATAAAGGATCTCACAGGAAGTCCAGCTGCTGCTTCTAGAAGGCATGGGTTATGTCTGCTCAGCCTCTGGGTCTGTGTCTGGGTTGTCGCTGCACTGGGTGGGTGACTGCACCGAGCTCCCATCACGAGTGGTGGAGACTTGGTGAGTCAAGGCAGGGAAGCTGCTCACCTTACATGAGCACAGACACCTACCAGCCCAAGCTCTCTTCACCCTCCATGGAATGTACTGGCTGGATTGCTGTTGACCGAGCACCCAGCCCCTACATAGACACCTGAATTTGGATGACAACAAGGAGGTGAACCGCACACTTAATGAGCAAGTGCACACTGTGTTTGTGTCCTGCTGATCTTAAGCATGTGTAAATTGGTGACCCCACATGATAAACAGAGAGTACTGGATGTATAGCCTCATGATCCCAGAAAGGGATCATGAAGAACCAGCCAGCATTCACCAGTGCTGTTTACCAGTGACATGAATGAACATAAATGTAAACACTGCAATGGCATCCTTATAGGAAGAAAATTTAGTCCATGACAAAGCTATTTTTTCTTAATTCAGTGCTGAAAAATCTCTGACTGTTCTTCCTAACAAGTTTCTCCTGGCATGTACCTTTTAGAGAGAATTCTATTAAATAATTTTGGAAGAATCTGCCTTGAACTAATTGTGCAATTTCTACTCTGTGTTTGTCATGATGCAACCCCTCATTCTCGTTATCCACAAACAGCACAAACTGTGCTGTTCTGCAAGACTTCTCAGGCACAGACCACTAGGACTGCCTGTCCAGTGTCCTGACATCAAAAGTCCTCATCTGATCATTGTTTAATCCATAAAGATCTGCAGAATCCCCGTTCCACACAAAGCAGACACCACAACCCATAAAACATCTCCTTTGCCCATTGCAAGTGAACCCTACCTTCAGCACAAAAGTTGAAGTACTGGAAATTCAATGAAAGGTCACAGAAATGAGCAAGGCAAGATCCAGGGGCTAGAACCAATGACTTGGCCTGTTACAGCAGGAGCTGATTTGTAAGGAGTAAAGGCTCAGAAGTTGTTGGACATTGAACTATGTCAATGTTACAGAGAAAAGCAATAACTTTCTCCCCAAATGGTGCTCTCTTGGGAGGAAATTCTTTCCTTACTCCTGGATCTGGTGATCTATTCAAGCCTGAGCCAGTCAACAAGACACAAAAACCAGCTTGCCAGAAATTTTCAACACTGTCGTAGTACTCTGTTGGTCATCCTATTTCTGAAGCAAGACCATATCTCCTGCTTTAAAGGAAGGAGCAGAAATACTAGGGAATCAAGTTACACATTAGCAAGAGAAAAAAATCATCTTCCTATCCATTGCAAGAAACCAGGATCAAATTAAAAACTGTAAAAATCATGCAAATTTGCTCTGTCAAAAAAGCACCCTTCATTCTCCTTTTAGAGCCCTTACAATTCTTATATTCACTTCTACAATCTCTGTCTGACATGCATTAAATATAAATAAAATAAATCTACTACATTATCTCTATCAAAAAAGCTGGTAATTTTTCAGGGGAAAAAAAAGTTATAAAATAGAGGTTGCACAGCCCCATCCAAGCTGGCCTTGAACACTTCTAGGGGCATCTCCAGCTTCTCTAGGCAGCTTGTTCCAGTGCCTCACCACCCTCACAGTAAATAACTTCTTCCTAATATCTAATCTAAACCTTCCGTCTTTCAGTTTGAAGCCACTATCCCTTGTCCTATCAGTCCTTGTTAAAAGTCCATTTCCAGCTCTCTTGCAGGCCCCCTTTAGGTACTGGAAGGTGCTATAAGGTCTCCTCAGAGCCTTCTCTTCTCCAGCTGAACAACCCCAACTCTCTCAGCCTGACTTCACAGGACAGGTGCTCCAGCCCTTTGGTCATCTTTGTGACCCTCTGGACTCATTCCAACAGATCCAGATCCTTCTTATGCTCGTGGCCCCAGAGCTGGATGCAGCACTTCAGGTGGGGTCTTATGAGAGTGAAGTAGATGGAAGAATCACCTCCCTCAACCTGCTGGCCATGCTGCTTATGATGCAGCCCATGATAAGTTTTTTGTATCAGGCAGAAACATTCCTTGGCCACAGTCCCCTCACCTGCTCTGCTCTGCATACACACTGAGCAAGCCCTTGATTTCTCAGCCATTTGAACCGAAGTGCTTGACACGCAGCTCTCTTGGCATCCTCTCTTTAGTGAGTTGTCATGGTTCAGACTCCTGTGGCACATCTCAATGGATCTCCAGTCTGAGACCAGGACCCAAGATGTGTTGCAGGACATTTGCACGGTAAAGGTGGGATGAATGGGGTGTCTATCTCCAACAAAACAAGCTGCTGTATCTTGTACACCTGCTTCCCTTTTCTTTGGTAAGTGGAATGTTAAAATAAGGATGATGAAAAATGACTAGAGAATTTACACCTGAGGAGAAAGACGGTAGATATGAATGTGTCTGCAATGCTCAGTCTAGCCTTTGGGTTCTGGAAGCTTTCTCATGACCCTGCTTTCAGTGGAGATGCTTCCCTTCAGTTCCTTATTTCTCTCCTTGATTCTCATGTTGTATTTTATGTTGAGAATATATTGTACCTGTGTGAGGAATTAAAATCTGTGTTTTGAGTAGATGACAAATTAGCAGAATTGGGTTGCAGAATTGCAGTTTAATATTTCAAGAATTTGATTAAGAGTTTGATTAGTCAATATGCAGTCAGTAGATGAACCCAGCAAAGAGCACCGGCACAGTATCTCGGTGAGATATCAAAGGCTGGCCTTTAATTGCTTCTTCGTTTCCTAATACTATCAGGCTTCTCCTGTTGAAAATTATAATAATAGCTTTTGTAATCATCACACCTCTAGAAAAGGAAACATTAAGAAAAAATATTAAAAGTGAAGTATTAGGGGAAAAAGGCAATCCACCAGTTTCTGGAATGGTAAGTTATGTCTCACTAATCTATTAGAATTTTTTGAATCTGTAAGTAATGCAATGTAAAACTGTAAAGCAGTGTAAAAGAAGTAAAAAAATAATGAATTTTGATTTTCAAAAGGTGAGTGAAAAGATTCCTTAGAATAAGGTATAAAACAACTCTTGTTTCTGTTTGGAGAAGTGATGTATTGTCTGGGAACAAAAGCCAAGAAATAGGAAACAGAGAATCAGATGAATCCATTTCCAACAAAGCAAAAGATTAAGAGTAGAGTACTCTAGTACTGATTTCTTGAATATTATTCTTGGAACCTGTCATGAATGGGGAAGGTTGTTTGGAGCTCTGGAGAAGTGAAAAAGAGTGAACAAAATGACAGATGGAGCTAAGTGTCCAAAAATGCAAAATATTATCAATTGGAGAGGGAAACATGACTTAATCATTAACCCAACACCATTCTTCCTGTGTCAGGTTAGGAAGGGGATCTGGATATGGTGGTGCACAGCTGTGTATAGCCACAGTCCAAAGAATGAAACAAGTTCATAGGCAGTACAGGTATGGAAAAAGAAGGCAGTGCTTTAATGTGGTCTGCAGTGTGAATCTGTGGGGAAAACCAAATGCAGGACTGGGTGCTACAGTTTCAAGAGACAATGCAGACCTATGTTAGCTTCAGCACAGGATGAAGGGAATTATTGGGAGTGTGGTAAGATGTTCAGAAACCATGTTTTAAGAGATTGAGGTACTCTGCTTTTGAAAGAAGGAGAGATGAGAGTACAATAGAAACGTATAATACAGCAGATGGCAGATGATATGAAGAACTGAGTTTGGGAGGAATAAGGGAAAATCAGTGGTTCATACAATGGCAAATGCAGTTAATTGAAATTAGTTCACTTCTAATTTGGATATTTCAGTATGTATCTGGCTTTTACTGCTCCAGCCCGGCATGCCAAACATCTGGGCTTAGCCACTTTTTCAGTCATTGAGTCTCAGAGAGAGAAAATTACAAAGTGATAGAATGGAATCTCACAGAAAGAATAATTAGACCGTAAAAATCATTAACCCAGAGTTGTGTTTACCATTAATACTCTATCAAATGTTGATTGTGTGACTAAACTGCAGAGTAAAAGAGCAGCCGTAAACACTGCCCAGCAATATAAACAAGGTCATCGTTGCTGTGAAAGAAAACATGAGATGGATGAAAATGGTTCAGAAGGTACTTTCATCTCTAAGTGATAAAATTGAGCGGGTTTTTAGACATAATTCATTAAATAGTTTTCCACAATTTTCTGATACAAAAATTATTTAGAAATTAGTGTCTGTTAAAAATGAAAAGAAAGACACATTCAAAAGATTCAGAAGCTGCTTGTGCACACTAATCTCACCTTCACACGTTTTGGAAGCAGTAGCATTTTGCTTGGTATGAACAGCACCTGCCAAGTACAGCCATGTGAAATATCTGCTTTCTGCTATCCAGTAGTCTCCATACAACTTTCTTCAATGTTGTCATGGCAATCAGACTGTTTTTGACACTGCCATTAATGAACTCTGAGGGTGAGAAAGGTCCTTCTCCAACAAAGAGTGACACCACCACAAAGCAAATTAAATTGCTCTGACAATGTATCTATTGAGAGTGAGTTCACATGTCACTGGAGCTTTTAGGATCTTATTGATGACTTTGTGGCTGCCAAAAGTCATAAAGTACTGCTGTTGTAACAGGTTTATGTTTATAGACAGTATTTGCCTGCATTGTTTGATTGTCCTAATGCTGATATACTCTGTCATTTTACCTTGACAGTTGTATTTGCTATTATTCCTCTGCCAGTGAGTTAATTAAGGTGTGTATGTCAGTAATCATTTCTTATCTCCAAGGGGGTAAAATGTATATGCCATAAACACATAACTATGTGACAACTGATTACACTACAGTTAAGTGATAAGAGCAGTTGACAGGAGTATTTGAGGATCACAAAATAGACATGGGTCAGCACATTTTCCTGGGTGATAAAAGCTAAAATAAAAGTGGACCAAACCACATGTGAATAGGGCCTTTTACAGTCAGTTTGCTGTCTGTTCAAATAAAGGACCTACCATCTGCAGAAGTTATGAGAGATATCAAGATATCTTCTTTAAAGACCATACATTAATGTGCATGGTGCTTTACATCAAAAGAAAATCATCACCCTGGTGTGAGTAACTCCCTGATTCTAAACCTGCAGCACTGTCAACTCAGAGCTTATTGGCTGAATAGCAATTTATGAATCTTATTTCCCCTAAATTAAGGGGCTGACATCAGTCTGTAGTCTTATTTTTTCTGGAAAACAAAGGAATGAGGTGAGCTGTAACAGACAGCCTGAGTTGCCATGGTCACTCCTGGAAATGGCATGGGAGAGATGGAGGTGATGGATGCTGTAGGTTTGGATAAGGGCATCCTCCTCCCATCCCAGTCTCCTTGCAAGAGGTTGCAGGAAAGACTGGCTTTCCAGGACACTAAAGAAGTTGTCTTACACTGTGTAGGCAGTTGGGTCTATCTGTTTTTACACACATGGTACTCTTCTGTCTTAAGCAACTGCAAACTTCTGCTCACAGCCAGCCTGTCTTGCAGCCAGTCACCATCCCTACAGGTGAACTTTCTGTACCTACAAGCCAAGAAGAGAAAACTTATCCTGCCCTGGCAGAGCACACAAGGACTTTCTGAGCATTAACTACCACATGGCTGTGCAAGATCTTCAGGCCTTTGTGCCTACAGTTCTTGTCTGCTATAACCTAGCTTGACCAAAAACTTTACCATGCAATTTTTTTTTATTTCCCAGTCACAGAAAAATGAGTAAAGCTCTAGGAAAATGTAATCCTGAAGGTATTTCCGAGGAGATTACTGGGTAGGGTACATGGAGCCATACTTTTGCAAGCCGCAAAGTCATAAGATACTAAAAGCTCTAATGACATGTGAACTCACTCTCCACAGATATCTCTCCTAACAAGTCCTGGTGTTTTGAAGACCATGTTACTTGGGGATTCACAAGTACTGTGATAAACAAACAGTTGATTTGGGTTTATTATGGCACAGCCATAACAAACATCTGGACAATGCCCTTAACATCATGCTTTAACTTACTCTTACCTGATCAGGCAGTTGGACTAGATGATTATCATAGATCCCTTCCAACTGAAATATTCTAGTCTAGTCTAGTCTAGTTTTAGCCCAGCATAGGCTTCTTTCTGTCAAAGGTGTTTCCAGGGGGAAAACAAATGATAGAACTAAACACAAGTGCACTCTTGCATCTTGGACAGTTTTGAGGCACCCTGATAAGGCAGAAGGGAGAAGACTCTGCTACTGCTGTCCAGGCTTCACCACCACTGGAGGAAATACAGTGATGAGTGAAGCATATGCTGAGGTGTTAGGCTAGCTAAAAGGGCTGGGGAGGCGCATGGGAGACACGAGAATTATTTGGATAATTTTCTATGATAAATGATGTGAACTGCTTGGCTAGTTATCTGACTACCAAATCCTGGGCAGTGTAGACAAGAGGCATCCACCATGGATCAACCTGAGAGATGTCACAAAAAGTGTCCTTCATCACCACAAAACTTTTCCATATTTTTTTCAAACACATTCCAGCTCTTCCCCCATCTACTCCTGTAAAATGAAGATGCATTTGGAGTCCTCACTATTCTTTTACTGTGAATCAGTTCACGCAGATCTGCAAGAGTTGTCGAAGGGTCAGATGTATAGGTATTGTTTCATCCTTCTTCAGTCATATTGTGCAGAGCCTTCAAAAGTTTCCATGTTATGCCTCTAAGCAGCTTCACAATATTGCGACTGGTGCTAGAAAAAAATTAAAACCAGCCATGGATTGAAGGTGCATGTAATCAAGAGCAAACCACCCAGCTTTAACAAGCTTCGCTCAGCTTAGCTAAAAATCTGGATAGAAACCAACACTGCACTGATGACTAGATACTGCACCTGGAAATTCATTTTATTAGAATATCTAATGTAGTGTACCTTATGTGAGCTTATGGATGGATCTCAAAGGAATTTAAATGCCCTTTGGTGCATTTCTATAACTTTACAAAATAAGATGTAGAAAAAGAGTGCACAATATCTAACTAAATAATGTTGTTGCAGATATCAAGAATAAATTATCATTGTTAAAGAAATATCATGACTCATAACTAGAGTCGCTTTTCAATTAGTTGCTTAAGGGCTAGAGAATACAAAAGATGTATTCATGACACACTTCAAATTCATGTTTCTTTTCCATTTTATTTTTGATTGAACACACCAACCTCAGAAAAACTATGCTAATCTCTTCCACTGGAACTGATCTGCCCTCAGTCTTTGTGTGTGGCTGACACTGCTGGTAACCCCCATTTCAAAAAATAAACACATTATCAGCACACACAGGAGGAGGCATCTGAAATCTCATCTTTGTCTTTCTATTTCGTCTTCCAGTCAGATTGCTTTACTCATACAGAGACTCACCCCTTTTAACGACCTTGTAGGAACTGCTAAAATGCTCTGTCATGTGCTTCTTATGTAAGTAAAGCTCCATTTAATAACTTGGTTCCATCCTGATTGCAAGCGGAGAAATTCAGCATGAAAAATGGTGAGACAAGACAAAACACACTATGTAGTTCTGGTAGCAAAACACGGTTTTGCTCTCCGGGTTCATTGTACCAGAAAGCCCTTATGCTAATTTGCTGTTTCTTTGGCCTGTGAAAAAGAATTTGAACTGAAAAGTAAATAATAAACCCAGTACCTGTTTTCAGTTTCCTTTATGGGGACTATGTTTGCTCTTTATGACAGTAATGGCTTTTTATAGACCAAATTTATACTTCTGAATTCGAATTCAGAAGGATGGAGAAGAAAATGAAAAGAAAGACCTTGCAACAAAACATGAATTTTTTTCTTGAAGCCTTGAATATTATACAAACTTATATTTTAATAGAATGATGAAATAAAATGAAGTAGGACAGTGTGCTCCATGTATTACCTACCATCAGGATTTCAGCAGTGTAGTTTCAATTGAGCAGGTAATAGAGGTTAACAGCCCTACAGGAAAAGCTTTGGGAATGCTGGATGTAACAAGTTGGATTTTAGGTGACAATGTACTACTGCTAAAGGGTCAATATCCTACACAAATATCTAAACGGGAGCAAGATATGTGAAATAATCCTCTCCTCAAGACTGGAAAGGCCTCAGAAATGCCCAGCTTATGGGATATATGGGATCTCTGGGGACTGCATATCTAGAAGGATCGTGGTCTCACAAGAACCCAGTGTAGGTAGTGCAGATGAAGGAAAGGGCATGGCCAAGACTTCAGAAAACATGGTCTCATTCAGCCCAGAGCTGGAAAGCTTGTGGGTACAGGTGATGGACTGCTGAGCTATCTCCAAGGATATAGCACAAAGAAGAAGGGGTCCATGACTCAGGGCAGGTTTGGAGCACATCCTCTCCCTAGAGCTGAAAGAGGCAAGGAAAAAGCACCTGTGGCCTACAGCCTGCTTTTCCTGAGGGATTTTCTTTGTTTTCTGTCATATAGACCTCTCAGCATTTATAACCTGGAATGTGACTGAGAAAGTGACATCAGAGGGCCCATCATGCTGTGACCGGGCAATGGCTGTCCCCAGAACTGACAGAAGAGCTTGGTCTTCCAAGGTGCCTCTGTCATGCCTATGCCCACTTCATCCTCCTGCACAACCCATCATAGATAAGCTTCTTCTTGAACGAAGCCTTGCAAACCTTGACAACAACTTAAAAATCCCAAGAATTTTGAAAGAATAAATTTAGGTTGCTTACTTTTTGATTTATAGGTGTTACAGGCAATGTCTGTACTTGTACTATCAGCTCAGGGCACGTAAACCCAGTGCAGACATGTTCCCATTTAACTTAACTTAGATACCAATTTTTCTAGCTTTTATCCATCATCACAAGATGGTTCATTGGTCCATTTTTTTAAAAGGTAATCAGGGTTCACCTGTCTCACAAGCACCTCAGATCTCCAGTTTCATGTCTTGAATATTCTCTACTTAAAGTTCCTGGGTGCTGTATCCTGCACATTTCATTTAAGTTCTCCCACTGACTTCAAGCTGAATGGTAGCAACCTCAACTCAGCAAATAGGACACTCAGGAGTCCAAGTTCATTCTTATTCAATAAAAGTCCCACTCTACACTAAGCTACATCCTATGCTTGAGAGTTTTGTAGAATACAAAGAAATTTTGAAACTGACACCTTTTCAGAAACAGCCTCCAGCTACAGAGAAACAAACTACTTTGTGTGTTGACTGTATTTTTGTGTCCCTCATTTACACTTCAGTTTATTTCTTTGCCTGCCCTTAGGTTGAACTTTTCAGAGTAGAGATCCTGTTTGCTTGAAGGTGCCTTGCACAGAGCTACTAAAGCTGCACAACAGTGCAAGTGCAACAGTAGCAACAGCTTTAACTAAAGGCAATGAAAGCACTTTTTATTCTGCTTTAAATATGTCTTAGAAATAGAAAAGAATGAGAGATTGACTAAATAATGAGAAAAGGCAAACCATTAATCATATCTTTAAAATTATTTTAATACTTTAACAAAAATCTGTCTTGAATAAGAAAATGTGAGTATATACAATTAGGAAATAATATAAATCTCCTAAGTTAAGATCCAGGTTGAAAGAAACAGGTATGATACGAATCAGAAAGATTTAATTTAGGCAAATCATCAAGACCAGATTATAACATCATAAATTATAAATGGAAGTAGTTAATGAATTTATTGAATCCCTGAATTATTTCTGAGCTGTTCTGATGAGTCAGGAAGGTAATGAGCACTGGGTAAGGGTGTGGGTGTTGTCTGTGTTCGTATGTATCTGTGAGATTTTCTGTGTCAGGCAGTGGATGTGATAATTTCTTTGAAGTTTACCTTTTTTGAGGGGTGTGTAATTTTCTCATAGACAGAGATAAAGTTAGTGGGGGACACTGAGGCAGGAACTCTTTAAGAAGAAAATGTGAAGCTCTTAAACCCCAAACTTTTGAAGAGATATGAGGAAGTCAGTTATAGCTGTACCCCCACAGGTCTCCAGACAGACTGGTATGTGTGAAATGAAGGATTGCAGACACAGATGGGCCAATAAGAGGTATGAAAAAGTTCTCTCGAGCTCCTCCAAACCAGCATCTTATATGCCATGCCAATGACAACAGAGCTTGCTTATACTGGTTTTGGTGAGACACAGGAAGAGGTTGCCAAGAGAAGTTGTGGATGCCCTATACCTGGAAGCATTCAAGGCCAGGTTGGATAGGGCTATGAGCAACTTGGTGTAGTGTCCCCACTCATGGCAGGGCCCTGAAGCTAGATGATCTTTAAGGTTTCTTCCAACCCAGGCCATTCTATGATTTGATGCCAGTTATTTCTGAGGCAGTACTTTACACCTCTTGTTCCTATGTACTATCTGTCACCAGTAGAGCATTTGTGAGGTTGAAGGGACACATGTAACAGGCTACAGGCACAATCTGCTTTTAAACAAAACCTTTTGTGGCAGGTTTTAGGGACAGAAGCTCTTGGGGAGGACTAGTTGCCCTGATAAAACTCTTCTACAGGCTGGACAGTAAGACAGAGGGCAAAACTCTTCCATCTTCTCCATCATAGCAGTTAAGTGTTCCTTTATTTCGGCTGGTACGTTGTTCTTTACTGCTGGAGTCTGTGTTCGTGGAGGCTGACTCTATAGTGATATGTTTGTGATTAATTATATAAGTGATAGTGACTAATGTCATTTTGCATATCATCAAGGGATTAAACACAATCCACTTAATACACATAAGAAACTCCACTATAAAATAGTATTTGTGATTGTTGCTGATGACAAATGTTGGCTTCTAATGTCAGATAAATCTGAGGGCTTCCTGGAGGCCTGCCTATTCCCTTGAAATACCCAATTAATTAACATTTTGCCTACAACAAGCAGTTTACAAAAGTAAGCATCAGACAGGCATTACTGTTAGATAAACTACTGTTCCTCCTCTGTACCTCACTGTGTTATGAAAATAAATCTTCAGACATCTCTTTTCAGAGTGGTAGTCTTTTAAAACTCTACTAGTGTGAGAGTACCTAACATCAAAGAGAAAGATAATTAGAAATGTGAGTGCCAAACGCAGCAAAATGCACAGCAGTTTCTCAGTACCAGTTCATTCTGGTATTGACTGGTGTCAAAGGACTGGAACCTTGGTGAGATTTGTTGTTGTTTGGGATTACACAAGTTTGTTTATTTCTGAAATATAGGCTTTTCTCCCTCATTGATATTTACAGAATTACTATGTGATTTTGGCTCCACTGCAGTTCAAATAAGTTTAGGGGTGGGTCTGCCATTTAGCAGGGTATGAAGTGGTTCCTGGGGTCCAGCATGGAGTCTAGCTGGGACAGCCCTTCCTTTTCTGCTGCCTCTGCCACTGAGGAAGCAGTAGCTATCTCCAAATTTCTTACCTCTAAATAGAAGACATGACTTTTCCACCACATTGGAGTTTGTCTGGAGGAACATATTGCCCTCAAGAGGAGATTAGATCAAAAGTCTTTGGGGAAAAAATGGGACTTTTCTGCTCTTATTAAAATGGGACTTGCTGTGGAAGGGTTGGAAGAAGAGGCCTCAGCTGCAACTGTGCGACACGAGCTAACTGATCAAATACCAGATAGTATCTGATAAATTTGTCCCTGTCAAACAAAATTCCTCTACCTCCAACTCTTTAAATTGCATATAAATCATAAAGAAAAAGAAAAAGAAAAAGAAAAAGAAAAAGAAAAAGAAAAAGAAAAAGAAAAAGAAAAAGAAAAAGAAAAAGAAAAAGAAAAAGAAAAAGAAAAAGAAAAAGAAAAAGAAAAAGAAAAAGAAAAAGAAAAAGAAAAAGAAAAAGACAAAAAAAAGAAAAGAAAAGAAAAAGCAGAGTGTACTCAACATTCAGTAATGTAAGCTAGGTTTAGTAAAACCCAACAGGAATACCTGAGCCATGTTCATTCTTACCTGTGTTTCTGATGGGGAAAGATATAATTCCCAGAAGAGTGTCTGGTAGAGGGAGATGTTCTCTGGACCAGCTCCTGCCACCTTCCTCTGAACATAGGGAAGAGTCCCAGGGAGCTCCTGAAAGGTTTTTAGGATAAGAAGATCCCATCCTGCTTTTGAAGACACCAACCAGCACTGAGTTACAGGGTTTCTGCAAACAGTTATTTGGATTCAGAAAACAATGTGACTGACAAAGAAAACACTCTCTGGACCAGGTTTCTTGGGAAAATGTAGAAAAAGTTTGCTATTGTGTTTCCAGCTACAAAGTCCAAAGAAAGGGGACCTAGAGCTTTTTCCAGATGTGCATTGGGAGATATCTAGGAGTTGGATACCTGAGTCCACAAACTCAGCCTGCTCTATTTCCCACAGAGATAAACAGACTATGTTATATAGGAAATCAGACCACTTAACTGTGATCAGACTGTTCTTCTCTTCACTGTTCTTCTTATTCATTGTTTTAAATGAATGAATGATTGTACATGAGTTGTATATTCATTTACTCATCATAAATCATTTAAACCAAGGTATTATGTCTATCTTATTCTTTTGGTGAAAGCAAACCCAATGTAGAAATTATTATTTTGCACTTCAGAATCCTCATGCAGTCTATCCCTTTTGTTTTACTAAAAATCTGTTTTCACCTGATATTTGTAAATGCCCTTTTTTATTTCTCTTCACTCTTTTGGACAGACCTAACTGGGCCTTTTTTGGCTCTCCCTACCCTTGCATACTTATAACTGCTGCAGAGCATTCTAGATGTGTTGCTTTTTCCCTCCTTCTATTTCCACTACACCTTCTTCCTTTAAGCTTGTGGTTGAAGGTAACCTCTGGGTACATATCCACACTGCACATTAATGAATTTCTGTCCTTTAGCAGGGATACTGTAGGGCCAAGCTTGAGTGTGGCTCCTCATTTTAAAACCCCTATTTTACATTCTCATTCTGTTCTTCTCTACCACTCAGAGCGTTAGTTGCAAGGAGGCTTTTGTTTGAGCCTGGGCAGCTGCCTCCTGGCAGGAGGAGTTTTGAGCAGCTGACCTGCCTGTGCTCATCACTTGGTTAAAAAACCCCTCCATTTTCATGTGGGCGGGACCATAGGGAAAACAACTTTGGCCCCAAAAGCATCGTCTAAGAGTTCGGAATTGTTTTTCACCCCACTCAGAAAATACAGCAAAACAACAACAGAAAAGTTTTCTCATATGTGAATACTGTACCGCTCCGTGCCCAGACACAGCCAGCATATTGTTCTTGCTCAAACAAAATGCACTCATAGTGCACTTTCTGAATGTAAATGTTGTGACTCTGGAGACGGGGGTCTTCCACTGGGTCCTGAGGAGGAGGGGACCTCCTGACCATCTGCATTGTGAGCCCTTGGCTCTGGGATCCCCTCTGCCAGGTGGTCGTGGGACTGCAACATGGCAGCAGACCTGCCCAGGAAGGAAGCATTTTGAAAGCAGGATTTATAATTTTATTTTTTTTCTGAGGGTTTAAGCAGCAGCACATTTTTCTGTGAATCACAGAAACTCTCTGTTGAATATGGAGATACTGACTGCTGCAGTGCTCACCATTCTTCCTAAACAGGTCCACATTGTTTTTCCACTCTGAACCTCCACCAATGATGGCCTGTGGCAAATGGGAGGAAATGTGTCTTTTGAGGCACCTCAGAAAGCAGTTTAATGTTTTTCCTAACATTAGGCCAGTGTGAAGATACTGTCACAAGTAGGCATCTCAAAATGGTATCCAACAGCCCAGAATAGATAAAAGAGTGTTGCTGTGGTGCAATAAAAACACCCCACCTTGTCCTCTGTCATTCTACATATTGTGTGCATGCTTGGTTTCCTTGGAGCCCAGAAATCTGATGTTAAAAAAGACGTCACATAGGCGTGTGTGTGCTTCTTTTTCAAACCACTTATTCACATCAGAAAGAAAATGTGCTTTGGAAAGATTTATTCCCATTAAAAGAACAGAGTTTTATCGGGAAGGAAAATTGTGTTTGGCAGCCCACAACATTTGATTGCTGTAATGGTAGTGACGGCAGTAATCTACTTTTTTGCCTTGCTGGTAAATGGAAGTATCCAGCAAAGATAAAAGGTTACCAGCTGAGATAACTATCCTCTAATTAGTACCGCAGATTTTGGGGGGAATTTAGAAATAATGTGATGCAGCCTCTTAAATTTGTTATAAATAAGACTAAATAGGAACAAGCAAAGTACTCAACATATGAACTGCAGCACCTAATCTGAGAGGGCTGATCAGCCATTCGGGGCAAAATACTGCTTGACTTCATCCTGCAGGGAAGAAAATAAGCATATTCTGAGAGCCACCATTCCCAAAAATCAATTCAGTCTTGAGCTTCTTGCTCAGATCTGGTACTTCTGGTTGGTCAGGGTACATGGCTGGTATAGTCATAGAGTGCAGAGGTACCAAAGCTAAGTAACACTTAGGTAACTCAAAGAACTGGTAACAGATTACATACAGGAGGACAGAGAACCAACAGTCTTGGTTGATTCTCCCAAATATTGCTTAATTATGGCAAGGGTTTTACTTAGAAACTAGAGATTATGAAGTATGAGGAAGAAGAAAAATTCCCAATGGGGAGTATCACTACTCTGGGAGAGATGATCAGAAAAAAAAAAGCATCTAAACCCATCTGTGGACTAAAACTATGGCAACTCAGTAGCTGTACTTAAGCAGATTAGATGCCTCCTCTCTTAGGGGAGCAAAGTCCAAGAATGGGTTGGCGACAGCTTCAGTGGCCTGATTTCAATGTCTGTGAGACCCCACCCCAGCTATTTATGCTAATAAATCACATTGACACCTCAGTCCATGGCCCCCATGAGCTGTTGCAGATATTCTGTGAGCAAATGCCTAAATCTTTCCCAGTGTGATCAACTGGTGACAAAAGCTGAGAACTCAAGGGTAACTGTTCCTAAAGGGCAACAAGGACAATTTTTGCACTGTTATCAAACAACTTGTCTAGGCAGACATGCTCAAACATCTGGGAAACCCAACAGACATATTCTTGAAATCACCTGGACTAGCAGAGATGCAGTGCAGACAAGGAGGACCAGGGTTCTGGAAGGGTGTGCACTCATCTCTTTCTTTGTTCGTCTCTTCCCTTTGCCCCCATATGTTTTTCTGAAGGGATGTGCTTAGTAGATAAGGGCGTTTTGTCCCATTTGTCATCAGCAAAAACTTCCAGAGGACTAGATAAAAGTCACTGCTGGGCAGTGTTTGGAGCACAGCTACAGCCCAAAAAGCTTGTGACTCCCCTTCTAGCACATCAGCTCAAAGTCAGCAAAAACCATGCAGGAGCTGCTCAGGGTGACTGACCTTGGAGGCTATGAAGCAGCTGCAGCCCTGAATTGGTTTCCTCCTTACGTTTTGGTAAGACCATGGAGAACAAGACCTGTAGCTGTCAGAAATTTATCATTCTTCGCACATATTTGGGGAGCAAAGATAAGTCTGGATTGCACTGAAAAAAAATCTTGAGGCTGCTTGTCATCAGACCACACCACTGAGTGCTAATCAGAGCATCTTCTTCTAAATGTCTCAATCTACTATTTTTAGGCTATAAGTAGGGTGAAAAAAATTTACTTTCAGTCAGACAGGAAAATACCTCTGCAAAAACAATGTGGCAGAGAGGGGCATTCTTGGCCCCAGGTCTCAGATGGGAGTTCTCGAAGTTTTTTTCCATTGTGAGCCCCTTAGCAAGTGAGATGGAAGGTTGGGATCTGAGTTATTAAGTATGCTAGGCCTTGGAGGACAGAGAGGGCTTGAAATATATTCCATTCATGGGTACCTTGCAATGATCCTAGCAGTTAGACTGTTTACCAAGCACAGTAACACCACTCTCACTTCAAAGCCTGTACTTGGTTAGTCCAGGTGGCCTCACAACTCCAGCAGCTCCATCTCCCTTCTCCAATTTCTCACCTCCTCTCTTCAGGGAGCAATAAACCCTAGTATAGGTGGAACATAAGCACACAGAATTATCCAACCAGCAGTTCTTATGCAGCCAATGTCTACCCCACCCTCATGAAATGCTATTTAAACGAGAACAAATGTAATGCTCAGAAATCCCAAAAGATCCAAATGCACCAAGGGCCAGGGGGATGGCAAGGTAGAGAAAATGTGATGGAGTGTGCCAAAGTCTCTGAGAAATCTTTGTGCAGAGCACTAGGCCAGCTGACCTCCTCAGGAGACCCAGTTTTGGTTTCTTTTTGTGTGAGTGGTGTTACAAAAAATTGAGCAGATTAAAAGCTCTTATAGTTATTCTTTGATTGACACCTATAAAACAATCCTGAAATTTACTGGCATTTACACCACACTGCATTAACCACAGTTAATGCGGTTTCTGATGCGGTTTCTGCCTGCTGTGCTACTTACTGAAGAGACATTGGTTTCTTGCAGGTTTCTGGAACAGTATCAGCATGAACACAACCCCTATGGAGAATACATTACTGTCCCAGGATAAATGGTTGGGTTCAAATTGTCTTTGTCTGAAACTGGCCTTGATATCCAGGAAATTAGAGTCCTTGGCTACTCCTGTGGCAGAAACAGTCAAACCCACATTGTGCTGATAAACACTATCAGTTGCTATATAAAAATCTGCTAAAGCAGCACTTTTTACTAGACAGCCCTATTGCACAGAAGGGCTGTACCCAGCTCCTGTACCTTGAGTACTACAAAACCTGCCCAGTGCATTCCAGACTGTCCCTGCTAGTGTGCATACAACAGGGATTTCATGCTTTTATGAGAAAACAGTGAGCATCACAAGTAGGCATTGCTACCACTCCTCTAGGGCTTGAGACCTTCACACAACTATCTGACAGGATGTTGTGGTGAGGTGGTGGCCAACTTCTTCTCCCAGGTAACATGTGATGAGAGGAAATGGCTTCAAGTTGTGCCAGGGAAGGTTTAGGTTGGATACTGGGAAAAATTTCTTAATGGAAAGGGTGGCTAAACACTAGAACAGGCTGCCCAGGGAAGTGGTTGAGGCCCTATCCCTAAAGGTATTTAAATGACATGCAGATGTGTCACTTAGGGACATAGTTTTGTGGTGAATTTGGCAGTGCTGGGTTAACGCTTGGACTCAAGAGATCTTAAAGATCTTTTCCAAACTAAAAAATTCTATGATTCTATGCATATTTTGCTGAAGCAACTGTTCTCACATTAAGTTCACTGTGCAAATCTGGAATGGATCTTCTTGGTCCTGTGGAGACACTTGCTGCTTCTCCATTTTGACCATCCCAGGCAGCAGTTTATATTTTTGGTTCTGACACTAGACAAGTCAAAAAAACCAACACAGTATCTATGACACAAGACTCTATGGCTGTCACTGTGATCAAATGCAGTGAAGGATCTAATCCTATTTTTGGAAAAGGCTTTTTCTGTCTAAACTATAGGATAGCCAGGGCTTTGCTCTTGATACATTTTGAATAATAAATCAATCATAATAAATAGTTTTTGTAGCTCTCTACTTGAAAATAATATTCGTAAACAGAGATTGTCTATCCACCATGGCACATTGGATTCTTACTCAGACCCACAGAAATAAGATCAACTTGAGAGGCAAACCCCTGCTATAGGTGTCTCTGACAAGCAGGACCTTCAGGGACTGACTTTAGCAAGGTAAAAGCTCTTGTTTCCCAGTTTTATTTGGAGATTAGGCAGAGAACAAGAAGTTTTATTTCTTGCTAAGGTTCCTCTAGAAAGAAGGGACATAAAGAAGGGTAAAATAAAGGATTTTAAAATGCCGCATTATTTGTATGACAGAGGAAGGAGTTGCAGGACTATTTGCAACAGCACCTGCCAAAAATCCTCGGTCCATTAGCACATGAGTATGTACACAGGTGGATGTTTCAATGCACATACATGCTGATGCCCAAATCTCCCTTATGCAGTGTGCTGCAATACAGCTTCTGCATACCAAACAAATAGGAGGCATGGTATGACTGCCAGGTTGGCATATTGACATTCTGTGATTTGCTTTATTTTGCTGCTATTTTTGAGGGAGACTTGGCAGGGGGGGGGACGACGCACACAGACATACTTCTGTACGGTAGCACCTTTCACACAGTAAAGCTGAAGAGTTCATCTCATTGTTTTAAAGAAAGGAAAGATGTTGCGCATAGCTGAAATGCAGCCAGGTCTCAAGTCAAGATTAGCATCCTGGAAACAGCAAACATTGGCAGCTGCATAGTCCTGAATCCAGTAGCAATGTGCAAAGCTGTCAGCGTGCTCTCAGGCTCTGCTCACACCACTGAACAAGGCAGACTAGGGCCCACATGCAAAAGGAGATGAGAGTAACGTGTGCGTCACCTCCCTGTTCTTGAAGGGGAACCTCCACCAGGTCCATGATAGGGGTAAACACTGTGGTCGAAATATCTGCTCCAGTTCTTTTAGGGCAGGAGGGATGCAGACCTGGTTAGTGCAGTGGTGTAAGCAGAGCTGAGCAAATGGAGGAAATTGCAGCTGTGAAAAGCTCTGTTGTGTGAGAGGCTGAATTAACATCTCCCGCATAACTCTCAAGGAGATGGAGAGGCATAAGAGACACCTAGTAGAGTCTCTGTTGTAAAAGTGAATTCTAAGCTTGGGAAACTGCATAAAACAAAGAGTATAGATGAAGATTTTATTCAGAGCAAGAAAAAATAGCTGCAGATAGATGGTCCTTGTCAAATTAAATGGTCCTTAAGAAAAGCCTATGTATTACACTCTCTCCTGTTTAATATACTCAGCCTGTCTTATCAAATGCACTTAACTGTTACATTTTATCAGCCCAAACTGGAGTCAGGATTTTTGAAAATTTTGTATTCAGACTCATTGACTTTATCAGCTGAACACTTATTGTACAAGTGCAAGTTGTTGACAACACCAAGCTGTGTGTGCAGTTGACACACTGGAGGGAAGGAATGCCATCCAGAGGGACCTTGACAGGCTTGAGATGTAGGCCTGTGTGAACTTCTTAAAATTTAATAAGGCCAAGTGCAAGGTCCTTCATGTGGGTTGGGGCAATTGCAAGCACAAATACTACTGGGAGATTGACAGACCAAGAGCAGCCATCAGAAGAAGGAGTTAGGGCTGTTGGTTGATGAGAAGCTCAACATATTTTGACACTGTACACTCGCAGGCCAGAAAGCTGAATGTATCCTGGGTTGCATCAAAACAGCATGGCCAACAGGTTAAGGGAGATGATTCAACCCTTCTACTCCTCTCTCAAGAATCATTGAATCATAGAATCAACTGGGTTGGAAAAGACCTCCGAGATCATCAAGTCCAACCCTTGATCCAACACAGCCATGGTTACTAGACCATGGCACTAAGTGCCACATGAAGTCTCATCTTAAAAACCTCCAGGGATGGTGAATCCACCACCTCCCTGGGCAGTCCACTCCAATGTCTGATTACTTTCTCTGTAAAAAATATCTTCCTAATATCCAACCTAAACCTCCCCTGACAGAGCTTAAGACCCTACTGCTGGTTGCCTGGGAGAAGAGACTGACGCCCACCCAGCTACAACTTCCTTTCAGGAAGTTGTAGAGAGTGATGAGGTCTCCCCTGAGCCTCCTCTTCTCCAGGCTAAACAACTCCAGCTCCCTCAGCTTCTCCTCACAGGACTTGTGCTCGAGTCCCTTCACCAGCCTCGTTGCTCTTCTCTGGACCTGCTCCAGCACCTCAATATCCTTCCTGAACTGAGAGGCCCAGAACTGGACACAGTACTTCAGGTGTGGCCTCACCAGCACTGAGTACAGGGGAAGAATCACTGCCCTGGACCTGTTGGCCACACTGTTCCTGATACAGGCCAGGATGCCATTGGCCTTCTTGGCCACCTGGGCACACTGCTGGCTCATGTTTAGCTTCCTGTCAATCCAAACTCCCAGGTCCCTTTCTGCCTGGCTGCTCTTCAGATACTCTGTCCCCAGCCTGTAGTGCTGTGGGCTGTTGTTGTGGCCAAAGTGCAGGACCCGGCACATGACCTTGTTGAACTTCACCTCGTTGGAATCAGCCCAACTCTCCAGCCTGTCCAGGTCCCTCTGCAGAGCCCTCCTGCCTTCCAGCAGATCAACACTCCCCTCCAGCTTGGTGTCATCTGCAAATTTGCTAATGGTACACTCGATCCCCTCATCCAGATCATATATAAAGATATTAAACAGGACTAGGCCCAACACTGCTCCCTGGGGGACACCACTAGTGACCGGCCACCTAATGGATGCAGCACCGTTCACCACCACTCTCTGGGCCTGGCCCTCCAGCCAGTTCTTAAACCAGCAGAGTGCCCCTGTCCAAGCCATGGGCTGCCAGCTTTTTCAGGAGTATGCTGTGGGAGAGAGTGTCAAAGGCTTTGTTGAAGTCCCGGTAGACACATCCACAGCCTTCCCCTCATCCACCAGGTGAGTCACCTGATCATAAACGGAGATCAGGTTGGTCAGACAGGACCTGCCCTTCCTAAACCTGTGCTGGCTGGATCTGATCCCTTGTCCATCCTGTAGGTGCTGTGTGATTGCACTTGGGATGATCTGCTCCATAACCTTGCCAGGCACTGAGGTCAAGCTGACGGGCCTGTAGTTTCCCAGGTCCTCCTTGCAGCCCTTTTTGTGGATGGGCGTGACATTCACCAATTTCCAATCATCTGGGACCTCCCCAGTGAGCCAGGACTGTTGGCAGATGATGGAGAACCCACCTGGAGTACTGCATCCAGCTCTGAGGTCCCCAGCACAAGAAGGATGTGGACCTGTTGCAGTGAGTCCAAAGGAGACTCACAAAGATGATCAGAGGGCTGGAGCATCTCCTGCGAAGACAGGCTGAGAGAGTTGGGGTTCAGCTGGAGAAGGCTCTGGGGGGACCTTCTAGCTGCCTTCCAGTACCTAAAGGGGGTCGATGAGAGATGGAGAGGGACTTTTTACCAGGGCATGTAGTGATAGGACAGGAGGGAATGGCTTTAAACTGAAAGAGAGTAGATTTAGATTAGATATTAAGAATAAATTCTTTCCTGGGAGGGTGGTGAGACACTGAAACAGGTTGCCCAGAGAAGGTGTAAATGCCCCACACCTGGAAGTGTTCAAGACCAGGTTGGATGGGGCTTTGAGCAACCTGGTCTAGTGGAAGGTGTCCCTGCCCATGGCAGTAGATGGAAGTAGATGGTCTTTAAGGTCCCTTCCAACCCAAGCCATTCTGTGATTCTATGATTTCCCAAACTTACATAAAGGTTATGTAATTCATGGAGTTGGTGATTGATCAGCAAAACATCAGTGGCACATTAACAAAGAGAAAAACTTTCCTACATGCTGAATAAAGGTCTCTATCTTTTAAGAAGCCTTGCTATGACCAAAAGAATGCCAAAAAAACAGTAACAGTGGTGAGGAAAAAATAAAGGACACAAAATGCTAAGAAGATCATCTTGATTTGAATTGCTTTGAAAGTAGTTTACTTGGCTTTTAATCAAAAAAAGCCAGGTCTGAAGTCAGAGCTAGAAGTACAGGGATGCCATGGGATGAGCAGGGCTCTTTTCTGATCCCCACGCATTTCTTCTGCACAGGAACCTAAGGACAAGAATGAGAAATGTGTGAGACTGATGGGCACAAGGAGCTCCTATCAATACTTCTGGGACTGATGCAGCCTGGACCAGTAAAAAGCAAGGGAGAAGGAGGAGAAGCTGCTTGTTAAAAAACAGAACTACTCATATGAAAGTCTGCACAGAAGAAGATTTACATGAGGTTTCTCTGAACCAGGGAACACATTAGCTTTCACTCAAAGACTCTGAATGTAATGAAAATTATCCTGTTTTCTTGACTCATCTGCACTTTCCTCTGCAGCAGGATGAAGTTTTCAGTGAGAAAAAGCAAAATCCACTTTATAAAATGCCAACTATATTAAAGCGATACTGCCTTTAGAAAAGGTTTTCACCTATTAAGCTTTACGCCTTACAAAGCCTAACATTTGTGTTGAAAGAGATTCAGTGAATCCATACAAATGCATCACATGGTAATACTTGTTATAAATTTCAGGTCAAGAGCTGACAAAAATAAGTATACAGGCAGCATATTTCTAGACTATTTTTGAACATAATTTAGATACCGTAAGTAATCTATTTTCAAAACACTACTTTATTGTAAAAAACACTATTATGTAATTCTAATACTCAAACAGCAGAACAAAACTTATGAATATTCATCATCATGGCAAAGAGACAAAATTTGCAATCGGTTGTAGCCTATGTGAAATCTAAGCTATTCTGCTAATTTATATAATTACACTCTTACATTTCCAAAACAGATTTCAGAAACAAGAGAACTGGTGTATTCAACCGTGTAGGAAAGAGAAAGCAAAATCATCTTTATGTATGTGACAGCACTGTTTTCTGGATGGCTGGTGCCTGTTGTGCTTAGAAATGGCTGTCTATGCCAATTCAGAACTACTCTGGAGCCCTGCCTGTATGAGTAGGTCCATTAGTATGTCTAGATTGCTCTAAGTTTTGGTTACAGTCCACTGATAATACTAAATTACTCTTCTGCAAAATACAAGATATTCTCTGAAAAAGGCAACAGCATAGACAACTCAGAGTCTCATTGGAAAATGTAAAATCATTTATGTCTACTTCTTTGCTTCAAATCTGATTCAAGTTGATAACAAAAACTCTTGACTATAATGGCAACTCATATGGAGAGGTTTCAGCTTTTTTTTTCTGCAGTTTGGTCAGCACAAAGGGGATGAGGTGATTAGCAGCTAGCAACCATCACAGGAGTCATGGTGCCCATCTCCGCCTCCTGATAAGCAAATGCTTTGTGTTTGCCTCCAACTAGCGTGTGGACAGCTGGCTTTGCAAAGTTCTGGATGAGATCTTTCTCCCCACAAAATCCCACAGGCACTTAAAAGAAGACATAGACAAAAGGGAGTTGTCGCTGATAGGAAAATCAGCATAATGTAAATTTGAAAACTAGATACTCTGTTATCAAAGACTATAATTTAAAACGTTATTAAATTCATTGATGTGACTTTTTCAGTAGAAAATTGCAGTCTGTTTTATATCAGATTAGAAATTTAATACATCTGCTGTTAAGTATCTAGAAAGCATTGCGTAACTTTCATCCACGAAGAACAGAGCCAGAGTAAAAGCACTAAAAGATGAAGGGAAACCTGCGACAGTGGTGTTGCATGGCAACTGAAAGCTTGGCTCTGCCAGTCGGTGGCTGTTCCTTGTACTTTAAACTCTATGGTAGGGAAATTAGTCATTAAAGTGGATCTCAGATGGATGATTCTTAATTTCTGAAATACAGCTGAAGTGCTGCTGTACACAAAAGCTTGCTTATGAAAATATCTCTTTTTGAACACAAGTATGCTTTGTGAAGAGCTGGAGACTAAAAAAAAAAAAAAAGCCAGGTGCACCTTAGTCAGAAAAGGCCCATTGCTCTTTTTCCCTAATCAAGCAAATGATTGAACATGCAGCCCAGTTTAGACCTCACACAACATTCAATCTGTCCTTAATTTTAGAGAAACAATACTTTTTCTGTTTGGAAAAGAATATATACCAAATAAAATTGCTTGGCCCAGAAATTATGGTGGGGGTTTTTTTCCCACTTGTTCCAGTAATCAACCAATCCCACGGAAGACAAAAGATTAGTTACATACGTATTTACTCAGTTTTCCCACAGAAGTTGCACAGACTGTGATGTGTTATGACTTGCTCATAAACATCTTGTCCAGTGACTGATCTGTTTTCACAAAAGGCATAGATAAGCAAAAGAGAAAGGTCTTTAAAATTACTTACTACTCATTTCTTTTGCTACTAACAAAGAAAACCTTGGAGCCACTTTTATTTTCCATATACCCCCCTGGATGAGAGCCATGGTTGCAGGAGTGCTGGGACCTGCTGGGCTGGGAAGGTCCTCTTGTGCCAGGTTTGTGGGCGGATGTGCTTCTCCTGCATGGGGGGGAGTTTTGACAAATCCCCACTGGGAGGAAAGCATGTGGAGGTGGCTGGATCTTAGTTCCTTTTCTAGGATTTGAAAATGTTCCTCATGAAACAGTGAAGACTACTGAAAGGAAGACCAAGGCATAGTCATTACTGTGCAGAAGACAAGTTCAGTTGTGTTGTTTCTCAGGCTTTGATCATGTGTTTCATGGTGTTTGCTGATTGATTTCTATGCTGAACTTCCTGACTCTTGCAACTGGTGAAAATCGTACTTATGTTAATGCTTTTGGACACAAGACATATTTGCAGGCAAACCTGTGTGTACCTGGAGAACAGAGGTGGTGATGAATGTCAAGTGTCACAGACACTACATAGATGCTGTTGCAGACATGCTCTCATCTATTTTATTTCTAAAAATCCTAATTTACTGAATTTCCAAAATTGAAGTTGGTAGCAAGAGCTAAAGATGAAGCAGCATGCTGAGAGAGAGGCTGGGGGAGATGGTGTGGGGAGTTTTGCTGACGTTGGGCAGGGTGGTGGTGGCAGAGAACTCAAAAGAGCCTGGAAGGTTAAGGTGTGAATACAGTGAAAGTAGATGAAAAAACATATGTAAAAAAGTTAAATTTGATTTACTGATGAAACCATTTGTAAGTTGAAATGTTTATAAATGTTCACACTGTACTATCTTAAATTTCAGATGTGTCAGACCTCTGGCTGCCTTTTCAGTTTGTTTCCTAACACCCTCTAAAATGTCACATTTCTCAGAGAAATTACCCTTCTTTCAGAGGTCTCCAGTTTAAAAGTTTTACATGTGCTGTGGAAAGAGAGAACATGGGTCCATGACAGGGTTTCACCAGCATCCTTACGATGAGAAAGCCATGCATTTGTGCAAAATGCTGGAAGGTAAGTGCTTGCAAAGAGGGTGAGCTCTAAGTGTGCTGCATCTCCTTCACCTAGGAAAGCTGAGAAATTAACCCAGCACTGCTGGGCCTACTCTAGTATCTGTGGCTGCGTCCTGTGCCCGTGGGGCTTGAACACTGAAGTCACAGAATCACAGAATCACAGAATCACAGAATATGCTGAGTTGGAAGGCACCCACAAGGATCATTGAGTCCAACCCTTAGCCCTGCACAGGACCATCCCCAGAAGTCACATCATGTGCCTGAGGCAAAGTCAGTGAGACACCTTCGAGACTCCTTCCATAGGATGTTTAGATATGAATGTAGGAAGCCAGCTTGGTCTAGATCTTGGCTGCCTTTTTGAAATAAAATGATCTGCATTGATTTATTACCTTGAAATCAGTCTAAGCAGGTTTTGTTTCCTGGCACTTTACAATGAAACTGTATTCTTGTAAAGTTTTTTCCACTTAAAGTTGCTTTAAAAAATAAAAGAGTCTTTATTTTATAAATAAACTTACATGTTTAATTCCAAATGCAGCTTTTGTCTGTAGCTATTTTCTCATATTAAGACAAAGTACCTGATCAGCAATAGTGCTGTTTAAAGGTATTTTAGATTTAATTTGTAATTAAATTTAAAAAAGCTCTATTATGAATTTGAAACAGCATAAGTTTGATTTTAATCACAAATCTGATTTTAGGTAAATAGTTCCAACCTGTCATTTGTCAAATCCTGAGTGGAAATATTTCATGCGACTTTTATTTTGGGCAGCTTTTCATGTGTTTAAAAGGTATGTTTCCCTGAGCAGAATTTCCTACAGATTTGTGTCCTGTTTTATATAAGTTATCCCTCTGCAGTGCTCCAGGTCTCTCTCATGTCTCCTATGGTGCTTCTGCTTGGCAAGAACAAGCAAACACTGACACCAGCCAGGAGCAGAGTGCCTGTGGCTTAGGCTCCAGCTGCTGCCAGACAATGCATAATGTGTGAATGTAGTCTGTTCTTTCTGCCGGGAGCAGCACTAACTGGTGTCCTTTTTTTGCCTGGTCCTGAGCATTCTCAGAACCTACAGGAACTCAATCATCCTCAGCTCCTTCACATTCAGTTGAAAAGCCAAATTAGTTCAAGAAATGTTAGGGGAAACTGGTAGACATGTAACGTGACTGCCTAACACTCACTTTTTAAAGAAAGGAAGCTAACAAAGATCTAGTGGTTTAAGCTATCCTTTTGAAAGCAGGAAGTATTAACTATAGCAGACTAGAGTATGGAAAAGGGTTACATGTTATAGCTTGCACTGTCATTTGATTTACCTAGAAAGAAGAGGAGAAATATGAGAGGATAGGTAGAAAATCAAGCAAAATTGAAGGACTGAAGATATGGTGGAGTGGAGTAGGAGAAGCTGAAAGAATAGGAAATTGGTGACAACAAATAGTAAAGGGAAAAGAAGGAAGTCCTGCACCTCAAGAGGAGTATGTTGGAGAGAGTTTTTGTCGATCCTCCATCCCTTCTGGGGCTTCCTCTTGTTGACAGTCAGAGAAATCTTCCAGGTCTCCCTAAACACGGATGCAAGTTGGTGATGTGATATGAACAGGAAAACAGGTTGTTGTCACCCTCCAGGAAAAGCTGCTTTGATGGACATCCATGATCTTCCCAATTATACCATTTGGTTTGCCTTTTTTGTTTGTCTCTTTGAAATAAACAACCCACCTATGTTTACTTTTTCCTCACTGACACTGGTTTTGGTGATTTTAGACAGTTATTTAGGAATTCCAGCCTTTCTGAGTGACACTTGTAAATCTGGGAATCTTTTTTATTCTCACTGTCCTCTGATGTTTTTTATCCAAGAAGGGTTCCCAAGACATCACTTTCCCTGTATATGTTATCTATCAGTTTCTTGGGTTGGTTTATTAGTTTAGCTCCAGGTTGGGATTGTCCAGCCACTTTTCCCTTCCCTTGTTCTCAGCATCTGGCAGTTTCTCATTTTGCTGTCATATTGTCATATTGCTGGAGCCTCTGTCGTACAGGAGAAGGGTGAGCAGGATCTAACTGCCATCCCCTGCTACTAGAATGGGAACTGTGAAGAAGATGGAGCAGGCCGCTTTCTCTGAGAAGTTCATAGCAAAAGGTGAACAGGAAACAACGAGCTGCACCAAAGGAAATGTTGGCTGGAGATAGAGGAAAATATCTTCCAAAAAAGGATAGTCAAGCATGGAAACAGGCTGCTCAGAGAAGTGGTGGATCCTTCCTCTGTGGAGGTATTCAACACTTGAAGGGGACAAGATCCTAAGCAACCTGATTTAATTTTTAAGCCGCTTTTGCTGCCCTTTTCATCCGGTCAGCTAGCCAGGCTGATCAGGCAGTCAAAATTGCTGAGAAATCCTCCCTGAGATTTGCAATAACCAGATTTGCTTGTCTTCTGTAATTAAGGTTTGAAAAGCAGTTTTACCTCGGGCAGTATGGTAGCAGTCAGTTGTCATGTAGACAAATGTGTTGTCTAAAAGAGGCATCCATAGAAAGAGAGAAACATTGACTTTTTACAGAGCCTTTACCATGACTTTTCATAGCTCCAGTTCACTATCAGAACACCAAAAGCCAATCACTGCTTATGTAAAATGTGTTTTTTCTTCCAGCACATGTAAAATAAATACCAAATCTCCTAACGTCCCAAGTATCAAACAGAATCTGTTGTCAGAACCCTGAGGGGCCCCTCAACTTGTCACAAATGCCAAGAAGATCAGGCAGGTGAAGGCTTGGGATTCAGCTGAGCAGTGAACTGGGTGAGAAACAGGCTCAGCAGTGAACAAGAGAGTTGATTAGGGAATGAATCACTTAGGGAGAAAGTTGTGCAATTAAACTGATAAAGTTGGCAGCAAAACAAAAAGAAGAAAGAGAGAATGAATGCAACAATTAATCAATAAAGCAGTGAATCGATTGTCTAGTTAATAAGATAGTTAATTATGCAGAACAGAGCAGGCAAGGCAGTGTACTTGGTCAGTTTGGCTCCAACAAATCTCTCCGGTATATTTCAGCCATGGCATCATTTATTTTCACTAATTTTTGATAATACAAACTCCAAAGGTTTGACTTCTGAATTAGTATTCTCCTTCCTCTAGTAATCTTTAAACGCAGTAGCTGTTTCTAAACTGTTACAATCTGTTTCTTTATATTGTTTCAGAAAGGCAAGAATTAGCTCGTTATCTGGGAGAACTAGTTCTCTACTCCATCTGTAAAAGCAATACTTAGCTATCAGCATATTCTTATTTCTATTTCTTATTTCTTATATCTATTATTTCTATTTTATATTCTTTTTATATTTCATTTCTATTTATTTATTGATTTCTCCACTGTCAACACAAATATGCTAAGTGCTTTCCAAACTGGAATACACAAATCTTTCCTCAAAATAGTTTCTGTTCTGAAAGTATCCACTTTCATAACACTTCATTATGTTGCTGAAAGAACACTCTCGGTTTTCTCTCCATGGTATAACATAGAAATTTAGATAAAGAGCTGACAATTCAGTGTCCTTTCCTCCTAAAGTGACGAATAATACAGTGTAATAGAGGAGGCAAAGAAATACATGAAATAGTCACCTTGTACAAGAAGACAGATATGTAGGATTTTCAGACATTGTCTGAAGCTGGGACCACCCCTACATGGATAAGATCTTCTTCTAGAATCTGTCTACATTATTTGTCAGAAGTACTTTTGTGATACTGTTGTGATCAGCTTCCACATAGTATAGCTGCAAGACTGGGCAGTTTTGCACACAATCCAGTAACTGCCTCCAAGTCTTGGATGTGAGTGTGATTTGGTTCCACTGTTGGAGCTGGACTTCAGTAAGCCTTGAAGGTGCTTAAACCCCACGAGCACTTTGGGTTTTTTTCTTCTGAAGTTCCCAAGGCCTCTTAAGATGTGCCTCTGGTTGTGTTTATGTCTGCTCACTACTAGAAAGAGCTAAGCTGCTTGATACCTATCTTACCCTTGAGCCTGAAAGAGGTCCACAGATGTCCTGGTCCCAGCCCAGTCACTCCCCCCAGAATCTAGGCCTGTAGAAAATGCAGTTCAAGTGGTTGCTCTCTTGGTTCAGATCAGCAGTTGAAGTGTGATGCCCATCTGCATCCAACAACTGTTCAGTGTAAAATACAGAAATTTGTCGATAAACTTCTGTGGAAGGACTATCCAGAGTTTGAACTGTTGTAAACAAGCATTATACTTGAATCTACAACTCTTAATATTTAGCTGAATCACAAATAGTTGTTTCTGGGGCTGTGTTCTGATAGGGCTCTGAAGATACTCCTTTAGGGTAAAGACAGAATGATTGAAGATGGGATGACTATTTTGTGAAACACTGATACTGGCAACTAGATAGTCCTGTTTCTGTGTATGTGAATTTAACCTGGGTTGCAGAGGTTGTTTGTTTTCACTGACATAGTTTCCAAGGACATTAGATGACATAGGTTTATGTTCTGAGATGCACATATGGACCTTTATTCACTGGTGTTTCCGACATCGTGTTGGAGGAGTTTATATTTACTGCACTGGCCTGATATTGTTCCATCCAGAAAAAGTAAGTCTATTTGTCCTTTGCCTCGCTAATATTGCAGACACAGAATAATCTTTTTACAAAGTTCCAGCTGCCTCCTGGTCTGTTTATGGGATAAATATGGCCATCTCTGCCTGAAACTTGAGACAGCTGTTAACAGTTAGTAATCTATTCATTACGTCTAGTGGTCCATCAGCTGTGGATTGAAATAATTAGGCAGCTCATCTTGTGGTTTCACTAGAGATTTCCCTTTGCCTTTTATATATCTTGATCTCATTTTGATGGAAACTGCCTTATGTGGAGGCAGTAATTTTTATGAGGAAGTTGGGGCAAAACAGAACAAAACCCCAAATAATGCTCTCTGCTCCTCTAACTCTTGTTAGCTTACTTGGATTCTGTGCAAGAGGCCTCTTTGCTGAGGTGACAAACACTTTGACATTATTAAGTAGATATTAAGACATCCATAAAAGTTCCAGTGACTGTACTTGAATCCTTACAGTACTGTATGTGACAGGTTGGAGCCTGCCTGCAGCATGCTGTCAGATGCTTACACACGTGGAACACGCTGGGTAATTGTTTTGTGTCTCCTTCCATGAGCTGATCTACCTAAAGGGAAAAGCATTTTTATTCTTAGCAGACAGAGCATTCATTTTTCTAGCTCAGGAAGTCAGTGTTTGGGACTTTAAGCTTTTATTGTTGTTAATACCTCCTAGTCATATTTTGAGGTCTGAAAGGCTTGTAAGGTTTGCAAACACAACCAGTAGGCCCAATTTGTCACACAGAGGAGAAATGCTGTAAAGAGGAGCTTGAAGAAGCCAACAACTATGCTGTGTGGAACAGTGAGAGCATTACAGACTTTATCTGGGCCATATACAATATGCAGAAATATAAAATAGTGTAAAAGCACACTAGGAGCTTAACCAGAACATGGCTTATTACAGTAGAGTACCAGTCTATAAAGAACTGCTTGATAATATAAGCTTCCTGTTAATCCCATAACAATGAGATAATAGTGAAATGTTGATTTATTCACTGATTTACTCTTAGCTAGATTGAAATAATGGAGTTAAATGTGCCCATTTAGACTGGTTCTTAAATTGAATGTTCGTAATTGCACTTGAAAGAATAGACCATAATGCATTTGAGTATCGCAATGACCCTGCTAATCTATGCAATTAGTTAACTATTTTGGGAAGGAGGCTACCTCACATATAATTTTGTCTTAAAAACTAGAATATATTTTTTATATATTCTATGCATGATTCTGTACCAAAGTAAAATTGACCATGTAAAATCTTCAATTTTACTCCAATCCTAGTAGCTTTCTGTGTAAATTTGTAACAGAACAGCTCAATTACTTTATTAGGTTTCCATTTAATTATTCAACTAGAATTCTGAAATTTGCACATATTCATTCTGGGTCACAGGGTTCAGCATGGGAGGGAATTTGAGATTACATATTCCATTAGATATTATCAAAAGACCATCTGTCTTTTTTAGTGGGTTTCAGTCACTCAAGAGCCTGAGGATATTTAGGTAGGAAGGAGAAGTAAGAAAGAAAAGCTCTTGCAGTATAAGTCTGAGCAAAGCACTTGCAAGTGTTGAATGTTTCTAGAGTGGTAGAAGCTGACTACAATTTAACAATAATCTCCTGCACCACTTAGTGTTTTTCACCCTCATATTTTGGAGAATCACCTTTAAAGAGATGTCTCAACAAAGACTGGTGAGCTTCTGCCTCTTGAAGCTCCTGGCTGTACTCTCGGCTATAGAAACAAAACAAATTAAGGAGACAAGCTGGTGCTGGGGATTTGAGCAGTGCTTCCAGTCAGTGAATCCTCTCCTTGCTTTCGTTCCAAGATGACCATATTGCCAAGCAGGCACCATTTTAAACGGGATATCTGTTTTAAACTCTTCTGTGCGTATTTATGTAATGGTCCATTTTCACATACAGCTGGACATTACCATATTGCTACTGTGTGCAGCTGCAATTGAGTGTAATTGAGAGCATGAGTCTGTGCATCTCAACAGCCTGGAGCTGTACACAACATTTCTATCTGCTGGGTGTCCCTAAAGCTGAAAGACACAAACCATCCCAGTGGTTTCAAACTGGATGGGACTGGATCATTACTGTCTTCCTGCTTTTCTGTGCTTAAATTTCAAATTTCTAGGGCTTTCAGAGTTGAATTAGGTTATGGTTATTTCTATGCCTGGCCTCAGATTTATACAGCGCTCTTGTCCTGATGCATGCAAAAAAAGTTTCCAGAAAACACCCCGGTCTTACAAGGTACAATGGAATTCATGACACCTATACAATTAAAAGAACTTTTAAAATATGCTATATAGGTTTTGTTTGTTGATAATTTTGGTTTCTTTCCTAAAAAATGCAAATGTTTTCAGGTAATGAGGCAAGTGTTATAACAGAATCTGACACTTGGTTTAACAATGTTGGAGTCTTGTAAGAGAATCTCCTGAGAGATTAATAACAAATGGTTTATCAGACTCTTTGCAGGAAATAGTTTGTGGAGAAACTACAGGAAGGGCAGCAAACAGGCCTGTAAAGCTAAGGACACATAATTACTGCTAGTTTCCCTTCCTGAGCTCATGGAATTTGTGGAAAAAATACAAGACCAGATTTTTTTGTGAGCAAGTAAAGGCACTGGATGCATCTCTCCAGCTGTAATTTAGGCCGAGAAAGTTTCAGGGTCATCAGATTTTGCCAGTAGAGATGCCAAAGGACAAAAAGAAAGAACAATTATTAAGGGTTACAGCACCATCAGCAGTGAAGGAGAAACATCTACTCCACAAGTGCCACCTGCCCAATGGGCTCCACTACATTCAATGCAATGCATTCTGTTCCCTTGCAAACACTATGAAAACTCTCAGGAGAATATGAATGGTTATAATGGTTGGCTGTACTCCCTTTGAAGATCTTATGATTCAGCTTGATGTCCTGTGAAGTATGCTGTTCATCAGGAGTGCAAGCCTAAGCTAAATCTTGAGTTCTTTGCTATGAATTAATAAAAAAATCACAAAATGGCTAAGGTCATCAGGTCCAACCCCACTGCTCAAGCCACCTAGAGTTGATTGTCCAAGGACCATGCACAAATGGCTTTTGAGTATCTCCAGTGATGGAGACTCCACAGGCTCCCTGGGAAATCTGTGCCAGTGCTTGGCAACCTTCACTGTGAAAAAGTGTTTCCCGATGTTCAGTTGACACTTCCTGTGTTTCAGTTTCTGCCCATTGCTGCTGGCCCTGTCACTAGTCACCACTGAGAAGAGCCTGGGTCTGTCCTCTTTGCAACCTTCTTTTAGGTATTTATGTACATTGATGAGATTCCTCTGAACCTTCTCTTTTCCATTTTAAACATCCTGAGCTCTTTCAGCCTCTCTTCATAGGAGACATTCTTGAGTCCTCTAATGGTCTTCTCTCCAGTATGACTGTATCTCTCTTATTTTGGGGATCTCAGAACTGGACACAGTACTTCAGATGTGGCCTCACCAGTGCTGAATAGAAAAAAGGGATCATCCTCCTCGTTCTGTCAGCAACACTCCTACTGCGGCCCAGGATACCATTTGCCTTCTTTACCACAAGGGCATGTTGCTGGATCTTGTTCAACTTAATGTTCACAAGGACCTTTGTGTTCTTTTCTGCAAAGCTGCTTTCCAGCTTGACTTCCAGCATGAGCTGGAGCCTGGAATTGTTCTTTCCCAGCTGCAGGACTTCACACTACCTCTTGTTGATGAGGCTCCTGCAGGCCCGTTTCTCCAGCCTGTTGAGATCCTTCTGGCTAGATCAGTATATTAACCGCCCCTCCTAGTTTTGTATTCTGGACAAACTTGCTGAGGGTGCACTCTACACCATCAGTAGTCTACACCATCATTACTCTACAGTAATGAAAATGTTGAACAAAATTTAACCCGGTATTGATCCCTGGGGTACGCTGCTAAAGGCCTCTGACTAGACTTAGTACCACTGACCACAGTGCTCTAGGCCTGTTACTCCAGTTTTAAATCCACTTCACCTTTCACCCAGCCCATACTTCAACAGCTTGTCTGTGAGGAGGTTATTACAGACAGTGTCAGAAGCCTTACTGAAGTCAAGGAAGAAAATATTCACTGATCTCCCCTCATCTACCAAGATGGTAATTTCATCAAAGATGGTTGTCCAGTTGTCAAGTGTGACTTGCCTTTGTGATTTCATACTAACTACTCCTAATTTCCTTCTTGCTCTTCATGTGCCTAAAAATGACTTCCAGCATTGCTTGTTCCATCATCTTACAAGGGACTGAGATAAGGCCCATTGGCCTGTAGTTTCATGGGTTTTTTGCCCTTTTTGAAAATAGGAGGGATAACAACAAAGGGACAGAGAATGTGTACGTAAGATAGATGGTTCCAACTTCCTGGTATCTGATGAAGTTCACCACAGTGTATTTAGAGACCACCAGCAGTTCAGGAGCTGCTGGTGGTATAGCTGAGAGCTTCTGGAAAAATATTGAGGCTTTGGAAAATCAGTAGTGGGAAAATTTTGTACTTAATTTTCAAAAGAAAAAGATGGAACTAGTCAGCTTAACCTCAGTTCCTAAAAACGACTGGAAGAATTACTAAAGCTGTTATTGAGCAGCTGGAAGTTACAATTAAGGCAAAATTGTCAAGAACAATTCATGTGAAAACAATCTAATGTCTTCTGACAGGGCTGGCTGGTAGGAGAGAATCAGTACCTGTCATCTCTTGACTTTTGTGGAATTATTGCACTTGACACCCTCATATGGAAGCTAGAAAACTCAGTTCTGAAAAATTGTGGTGAAGAAATGTACAAAAATACATTTCTTCAAGAATCGATACAAATAGTTTGCTGTAGCAATGGGCAAGTATGACCAGCTGAATTATCTCCTCTACAAAAACATGGCACCACCTCAGAACCTACTCCTCATTGCTGGCTTTCTTTCCCTGTCCAAATAAACATTTCAGGCTGAATATATATATGTCCCTGCATATATATGCTAAGTTACTGGGACTAGTTCTTGGAAAAAGAGAAGGAGATAATTAGGCAATGTTGCTGATAGGCAAAGAAGAAGTATGTCAGAAAGGAAGGCTTCTATCAGATAAGAATGCCTTTGTTGGAATGTGGTTCTGTGGGGTATGAATGTGAAATGAGAGTGGAGTCCCAGCTGAAAACAGGATCTGAGGAGCCCTGTGGTTCATGTGAGTCACTCGATCCTTCTTTGCAGTTTACTTTTTTAACTTGCTTTCCTGCCGCAGAATTGAAGCCTGTTCTCCAAATATTCATGGAAAACTGAAATTCAGAACAAGATTTAGAGCCACGTGGCATAGCTTCCCAGTTTGCTCTGAATTCTCTCTCTCTTACCACTGTTAAAAATAATATTTATAGAGAGCTTACTTGTGTAATGAAACCATGCCTGTCAGGCACATCAATATCCACTGCACAGAAAAGCAGATGGGAGCTAAATTTTTGAACAAAAGTCTTGAGATTTCATAGAGACATAGCTAAAAATATTTTGTCACATGGCCTATTTGAGCCAAGGGTGAGAGTGTGGAAGGGATTATGATATTTCTATGGGAAGGTGAGGACTGGAAATGATAGTACTATAGCATATTGTCAAAACCTGCCCTTACAAAAAGAAGACCCTTTTGAAAAACATACAGCTCGATGAAGGCAGTTCCAGGATATCCAAATCTGGCACCAACTGGCAAGGGCATGGGGGCTGTCCTGCCTTAGCAGCTTCCAAATAATCATAGAATCATAGAACCATTAAGGTTAGAAAAGACCTTTAAGATCATCATGTCCAACCATCAAACCAGCACCACCACCATGTTCACCATTAAACCATTCTTTGAAGTCCTATATCCACACATTTTTGAACACTTCCGGGGATGGTGGCTCCACCACTTCCCTGGACAACCTGTCCGGTGCTTTACAACCCTTTCCATGAAAAACGTTTTTCCTAATGTCTAGTCTAAACCTCCTTTGGCACAACTTGAAGCCATTTCCTGATGAGAGAAACCTCTCTCCCAGTCATCTCCAATGTCTGAACCCCCATCTCAGGCATAAGTGTGGATTATGAAGAGAACACTTAGCCTCATTTTCTCCATGGGAAAACTTCTATTAATGTGACTAGGCTTCCCCTGGGGTCAGTTTTCCAAGGCTATATAATCCACTCTCCTCAGCTTCTGCTTTCTAACCCCAAGGCAGACCCTTGGATTGCCCTCAGCTCCTTTGTATCCCATGACATCATACTCCTACCACTCCCTCAGCAGCCCAGTGCTTCAGTCCAGGTCTGCCTTGCTGACTCCTTGCTATCCCTGAGTACCAGTATGCTCAGTGGCTTTTCCCAAACCCAGACCAGCACTCAGTTCAGTTGTAGACAGATTTCTCACTGGGAAGCAGAATGGCGATTCCCCTCACTTGATGTTTCCCAGTGGCCCTCTTCCAGTCACCAACAATGAAGGTACATGTACATGATGTCCCCATGCTTTCTGGACAAGGGCCCTAAATTCCATGTGCCCTTGCTTCCTTTTCAGCAAAGCTGGCATGAGACTACAGGCTTTGATAAGACACAGAGATGACATACAGTGACACATGATGACTCTGTCCATAGGGCTGTGTGTGTCTAGCAGTAAACCTGGAGTCAAATTCCAAGGACATCCTGTTCTTCAGGAATCCTCTTTGCTGAGCCTTACCTTAAAGCCCTAAGGCCTTGCAACTCAGCCCTATTTCACACTTCCTGAAGAAAACACCTTTTGAATCATATATATATAGAAACCTCATGGCTCATTCTTTGGAATGTAGTGCCTTGGGATGTCCTTCCAAATTTTTCAGTTCCTCAAGCCTGAATCTGAGCATAGCCAGTCTTGTCCCCATCATCCCCTGAAGAACTATAAACATCCCAGATTTCTGCACAGAAACCATATAGACACTCTGCAGAGGTCCTTGGGGAGCAGGGAACTTTAATGGAGACATTGGAAAGTGGAGCCCAAGGAAATGGAACCAGTAAAGCCATTTGGTATCATAGAAAGCGTTTTGGGCTGACCCAAGTGGGCTACATCTCCTCTTCTTCATATGAGTCCTTTATCTCCTGGCTGACACTGAGATTTGGACCGTTTCTTATCTACTCCAGTTATGAACATGAAGCAGAAGTTAGGAACAAAGTTGAAGGGTGCACTGGGAAATAGGGTTAACCTAGCTGGCCACTCAGTTTCTCAGCAAGGAAATAGGGAACAACACGGAAAAGCTCATAGAGCATAAGCTAACTGTAGAGTTAGTTCAAGTGTAAGGTGGATGGTGAAAGTAATTATGCTTTTGGGAAGGATTTCCCAAATGTCAGCTTTCTGCAGTGAAGGTAGAACTGTATATTGGGTTTTCTTCTGCCTTAAACTTATCACTGTCACAACCCAGATCTGGGTAAAACCAGCACATTTGACTTCACACTCTAGCCAGCAGTGTTCAGTCCCGTAGTCCTTGCTGAGCTGGTCCCCTCTAGTTCAATAATAAATAGCAGTGTTTATTGGAGCAAGATGTGGCTGGCTGCTGGTAATGTCATATCCAGTTTGTAGAAATCTGCCAGAGAAGCATGGAAGCTGCTGCTAAGAGCTCTCCTCATGTAAATTCATTGTCTGTACTTCCACAGCTGCATGCTAGATAGGGAAGTCTTGTTCAAAACAAAAGTACAAGCCTTGTATCTGGTAGCAGAGGGAAGAGACGAGGTCTCCGAATAGTTTATTCCATGTAAGGAATGTAAGCAAAAGGTATCCTAATATTTTATTTCCTGTAAAAGTCCTTTTGTCCTCCCAGTTCTTGATCTCTTTGTTTTCATTGTTATTGGTGGTCATTTTTTGTTTGTTTGTTTAGTGTTTCCAGAATAAAATTTTCCTCTTGGATTCCCATATGTTGATGCAAGACTCCTGCAGGACTCCCACAGAAGTGAGGTTTGTCCAGAGGACACAGGATTCCTGTCCTTCTGCAGAGATGAGACTGGGATAATGCACTGCAGCAAGCATGAGCTATGTAGCAGGAACCCTTAAATTGTAGATACGGGTTTGATCTGACAGTTATATATGTCATATGTTGCAGGAGATGTATAGCTGCCTTATGGTCTTTCTTAACCTTACATATTCTTAAAGACAGCCTCTGCTCTACTGCATCTACAGATTGGAGAACCTTTATGGGATGAGGAAAATGGTTCGTTATTTTTTTAGAATAAATATCTCTGTGAAGCTTTCTGTGGATCATCACTGCCTGTCTAATGCTAGTTAAATATTAATCTGTTTAGAGCTCTAGGTATGTGTGAATAACATATTTAAGCACAAAAAAATTTGGATGGGTTCTGATTTTAAGCTGGTCTGCACTTAATCCTGCCTGGAACCCCCTGATATCTTCACCCTCATTCTCCCTCAGGGTCAGGGAGAGGGTCACCGCCTGCACCCTGGCTGCAAACACAGCTCAGGCTCCTATGAAGGCTTGTGGAGGTTTTGTGTCCAGCCTCTTTTTGAATACTAAACCTAAGATGAAGTATTCAGGCTGATCTGGCCCTTGAATGGAGAAGATTGGAGAGAGTGAGGATGACTTTCTTGCAGAGGTGCTGCTGAAACCCCCACTCAGGGATGGGAAGGTTGGGAATACGTTTAGCAGAATAAGCCAGAGGACAACTGGAGGGATAAAAAGCAGACAGGCAGGAGGAGGGAAAACAAGGTTTTTGACAGCCAACATTTCTGCCCTTCACTTACCTGAATGACTCCTGTGGGTGATTATTTTAACCAGGACCTTCAGGCAGCAACTGCCGAGTACAAATACTTTTTCTTATGTCCTTAATTGAATTGAAAATTAACAATGGACCAGCTCTGGCACTTGGCTGGACTTTTTTTTGCCAGTGTTCAAAAAGGAAACAGATAGCAGCTTAAGGATAAATAGGTTTCTCAGCTCTTTGATATTTCTCAGAGCTTTGTCACCAAACGGGAGAAATAGTGGCACTGTGTGGTGTAAAATTTTGAGAAAGCCTTAAAGAATCAGTCTTAATATAGATCCAATTATGCTCAAGGCTAGGATGTGTTATTCTAACATACCACAGCAAACTGTGAGCTTGTTTGAGAACGAAGTACCAACGGGAAAAAAATAAATTATATTTCCATGATGCCAAGACAAGCCAGGAACAGAGACAGTGCCTGGGAACAGCATGTTATAGGGACTTCATGTCTGTAAGGAAGCTGTGCTAATGACTTCCCAGTGGGTGGAACTGGAGAGGAAGTCTTATCTCCAGACTCCTCAGGGATAGGCAGTGGGAAACCACTGGCTCCAAAGCTAATTTTTTTGCCTGACTAATAGGAGCGTAGAAGTTACAGATATGGTATGTGTTATGTGTCAAAGTTAAAACAGTTTTTACCAACTCTGAATCATAAATGTATTAAATTAAGCAGAAAACCTTATAAGGAATGCAAGGATAATGGCAAAAATAATAGGAAGAGAAATAAAAGATGGAATTCAAGGAGTCACCCAACCATCTGAAATCCTACTATATTTAATTGGCTTCTGAGAGAAGTGTTCTGTTATGGCAGACAGACAAGGATGCATCATTGGTTGAAGTAAATCAGTATGGCTTTTCTGAAGCCAGTAAAGCCATATTGATTTACATTACTTGATGGTGTCTGCTTGAAAATCCATCACTGTAACAAATACTGTAAAACTTCAGGTTTGTCACTGGAGGAGAACCTGTAGGAATCATCCTTCCTGGTCGAACAAAAGCATTACTCAAATGGGAAACAGTCTTGCACCAGTATTCGTCCAGGATATGATGCCACAGTGCTGTGAGGAACAACACTATGGGCAGCAATCCTGGAAAGCAGCTGAGCAGCCAAAAACCAGGAACACCTGGCAGCTGGAGACCTTAAACAGGAAGGAACGGCAAAAAAAAAAGAGGGCTCATAACAGGACAAATGTATGAGTGTTTTACTGGCTGTATGCTCACGGCCAAGGAACATCATGGACGGATGTGTACCACAGGACTAGCAAAAGGAAGTAGGATACCGTGTATGAAGAGCACAGTGAAGCCCCAGACTCACCCGGAAGAGGAAGGTTTTGTAGGAATGGAGAACTGACTTTTATCCGTGACTTGTTTTTGGAGGTACCACACCACTGTGCATAGGTTTGGGAGTGGTGCATGCTTGGCCCCAGCAGGAGCTTGCCACACTCCAGAGCCCCACAGATTATCAACAATTAAAGAAACAAGTCCTGATACACACCCTGTTTCTATTAATAGTGCCTTTCTTTTTGCAAACAGGGTTCAGTTCTTCCTTTATCTCATTGTCTGAGTGGGTACTGTTAGTAAATGTCATCTTTATATACTTATTATATGCCACAGGGTGTTGCTTTATACTACAGTACAATCATACACAATGGAGGGAGTGCAGAAGCTAAGCAAGTAAAACCATACAGGAATTCACGGAGTTTGTCTTTGCTGTGTTAAACACACACTAAAACTAGCAAATAATCAACAACATTTGTTATTCAAAAGATGTCCCAAGCCAATTCCATCAGCTATACAACACTGGGGAAGGAGAATCTGTTCTTATCTTTCAAGACGTATAGCAGATGGCTCATGTTTTATGAATGAAGAGTAATATACAAACACATCAACACATGGTCACATGCCCAAGCCTAAGCATTGCATGTCTTAGACCAGAGTACTATTGTATCTTTTTGGTAAAAAATTTGCTTTGATTCCTCTTCTCAGACCTTGGTAAGCTGGTTTTTCCATCTCTTTTCTCTTGCTATTGTGGCAGTAGGAATCTCATACTATTTACCTATAAGTCTGACTTCTGAAATACATCTGTTCATGCCTGTTCAGTCTAAATTGTCCCTCCTCCTTTTTTTTATGTGCCTGTAGGATTTCATTTGCATTTTTAAAAGCAGAGAAAAAGTATAGGCTGTGATCTGATAACGAGACTCTGCAGCAATCTTCACTTTTGACACAGATGACCTTTATTTTCCCATCTGTAAAATTCAGATTCAAATTTTTTTTAGCTTTGATGCAAGGCCTGATTTCCCAACTTTGATTAAGTCCTTGGAATGGGAGATAATTGTGAAGTGCACAGTGAGGTAAATTAACCTGGACAAAAGAAATATGCTTTAATGCAACCAGACTGATTGAAGTAACTGAGGTTGCACAAGTATTTTGAAACAGTGCTGGACTTTGCAGGTAGACCCTTTGCACTGCAGGATTTCCCCTGAAAGTGTGGAGCATCAGGAGATTATCTGCCCAGCTGGCTGACTACCAGTCTTAACTGAACAGACATTTCAGCTTAACTGTCTTTAGTGTGACAGCCACCTCACTAAATGTAGGAACACAATGATATTAGAAGTTATGCACCCCAAAGATTGAATTCTCGTGGTCATTAACTAAACAAGCATGCAGACTTCTAACATATATTTTTTTAAACAATGTTGTTACAATCTAGATTGTATATTCAAGACTGAAAATGAAGCTGGAATCCTAGGAGAGCCTCAGAATGACTCAGTCAGGTCATCCTGAGGATGTGACAGTAATTTATACTGCTATAGGTGTGATGATAAGGAGCCACATCCTGTAAACCCTTCTGAGACAATCTGGCCCACAACCCCACTGGCCATATCCCATCACAGGACATCTACGAGAGAGATAATGATAGTCCTAGCATCTGACTCTGTAGCACATTGGCACATCCCTGAAACAATTCTTCAATGCTTCTTTTACACACATTTGTATCATATTGGATCTGTGGGTAGAAGAGAACAGGGGGCTGGATTGTGATCCGAAAGCTGTGACTGGGTGCAGGAACTATCCTGAGTGCCAGTTTCCCTGGGCTGACAGGATAACCTCATGGGGAAGGCACCTCCTGCTCCTGGGGCCTTTCCTGTGGGATGTCCCATGTGGGGCATGGCAGACCCAGCCTTTGGCTGAAAGTGTCTCTGGTGACTGGTGCTCTGTAGCACAGCTGGTGGTCAGCCCTTTTGAAGGCTCAGCTTGACAGCCAGCTCACATTTTGTTCCAGTTTTCCTGGGTTTCAACACACTTACCCTTCCACAGAAATATGTGAAACAGTGAGAAGCTTTTCACCCCACCAGCTGACTTCCAATCTTGCTCTTTTTGTCAGAGTTTCTCCCTGGAGCTTCCCAGCAAGACTACAGAAAACTCCCAAACAAATTATTTAACTGGCTTCTTACCCACTGGTCTCAAAGCTGCATGCTGGGCAGTCACTTGTGCAACTGCACAGCCATGGCCTCAGGTGTCTGACTGAGAGGCTGTAAGGTTTAACAGAATATCCTGGTAACCCCAGGTCTGCCACTGGGCTGTTCATAGCCTCATATTGCATATATACATTTATATATATATATTCTTTGGGGAAGGGGTTTGTATATTTATACAGTCAGGGTATACAGAACTCATGAAATGGTTCTAAAACATAGTGAGAAAAATTTGTACCCCAAAACTGCTTTCTTGTCTTAATGCTTTGCAGTTAAATTTAGGGTGCAAATTCATCCTGAACGACTATTGCATGAGGCAAGATGCACTCAGCTGTTCACTTTTGAATATGAAAATCCTCAAGAGACATCAGTCAAGCTTTTCTAATGACTTCCCACATACATCCATCTTCCATATTTTTGTACGTGCTCAGAATGCACTGAGGTTGAAAACAGAAAAGTTGCAAACCCAGAGCTATACAATGGTGTATCATATAATAGCCTCCAGTTGTAATTAACAACTTCAGAATTTACACAAACTTAAAACCAATGTACCTGGATGTTCGTGAGGAAGTTTTAAACTTGATGTACAAAGAAAAAACTGGTCATTGCTAGGGGAGGAAGAAAAAGAAAGACACGTGTTGTTCCAGAGTTTTCACTGTGCAATATGAGTGGAGAAAAAAATAGGATTTGATCCAAGTTTGGTGATGATGCTGGATGTTCATTATCAAGAAAAGGGACATATTATCTCTTTTTTCATCTTTCTAATTCTAGCAGAGCTTCTTTCCTGTACATTATTAAATACAATAGCCTCAGTCTTACTGTGTGAGTGAGGCCTCTGCCATCCCTACTTCCCAGCTGGTTTTGAGGAGTACCTGCTTTTCTGTATTTCTGTAATTTAGCTTCCTATGTGAGGCTTGAGTAGCCCTGTCGAGAGTCAACATCCCCTACTAACATAATTCTCAGGGTCACTGAAATACATAAACTTTCCCACCACCTCTAGATGCTCCCCCTGGGAAGTATCATCCTAAATATATACGTATATATAGTATAGACATATAAAACTTGGAAACTCTGGGAAGGCAACAGCCTCCATGACCTTACAGTCACAGGGAATATGATGTAAGTGGGAACTTCCCCTGAAAGATCACTGTGAGATTTGTCCCATGTGTATCACATGCCATAATTATATACATTAAAGTGTTCAGAGTTTAAAATACACTCCAGATGCTTTTTCCTGCCCTTTTCTCTCACTTGGCTTGACTTTTCCCCAGTAGATTGATTTTCATAGTTTATGTTCAGAGATTCAGTATTTTGCTTGCTTGCCAGATTGGCACAGCAAAAGCTGCCCAGTAAACCTGGGGAAATGCAATATCATATGCTGAGAAGCTGCAGCGTATCAGAATGGGATGAGCAATCAGAGTGTGAGTGTTCAGCTGCACTCAGCACCAGACAAGCTCTGGGTTTTGTGAAGTCAGCAGGACTTTCCCCAGCAATCCTAAAAGTACAGAATGAGGCCAGTGTTGGGAAGTGCTGACAAATGCAATCTATTAAATTATTCCTTCTGCTATGATTCTGACTTCTTTTTATATTTTTCTTTTTGTGTGTTTCCTAAAACATGAAAACTGTAGGCTGCCTTTGGTCTCAGGTCATCTGCACGATGTACCTTTTAATTCTCCATTTCTTTGACTGCTTGGTGATAGGCAAACATCACAAAGATCCAAAGATACCCCCATCATTTTTTAATGTCTGGCTTTGTACTATAGCTCACACCTTTCCTGCTCCCCAGAGGAGGAAGCAGCAAGGTCTTGTTCTGATAGAGAAGAGCTCACAAAGATCGCTCTCTATGCACCAATTTTGTGTATAGAATGTAAATATGAAAGGAAGATGCAAGCACACCTGATATACGACCCAAAGAGGAGCAATAGTTAAGAACAGCCTTGGATGCAAAACAAACTACAATTCCATGACTTGCAGCATTTTGTTTTCCTCCCCTGGCAGCTTTCAGTGCAGGTGAGATTCCAAACAAACTTAGGTATCTCTCAGCCCCCTTTAGCCCTGGAAGCTAAAACCTCTGGGAAGCTTTTGGGATCTGCTTTACACATACAGGATGGAGGAAAAAAGCAATACGCAAAAATATTTAAGAAGGTACACAGGGAAATGCTGATATGAAGAGGCAGGTCCCTTTTCAAGGTGATTGCACAAAACGTCCACAGCCTCCACTTTTGTTTGATTCATTCAAATAATTCTTCCTATATCAAGTTATTTACATATTAAGATAAATAATATTACTCATGCCTGTGATGTTCATGATTACCCAGCAGATGTACTAAGATAAAAGAGTATTTCTTCTGATGCTTTAAAATAAGAACTACATATGTATTCTTAGCCTCAAATATAACTTATTGTGGACACCATATATAAAGCATCATCTGTCCTGGATGGTAAAATATTGGAGAGCTGGACTGGCCTGCCTTGTCCTGCCTTGCCATTGCCATGCCTGTCTTGGCCTTTCATCAGTCAGCAGCAACCACTCCTACAAGCTCTGTGGCAACATCATCCTCTGAAATTGGTTCTTCACAGCTCTGTAAGGAGGGAAGCCTGTTTATTGCTGTGTAGGGTCACTGGTGATATCAAAACTCAAGATTCCTTGAGCTCTGCTCAGGATCTCTTGGCTGGTATCTCAGGTCAGCTCACCCCATCCCATCTACAGGAGATGCTGTTTTGACTCCTTGTCAGAGAGCAGTGACATCCTGCTGTCCATGTATCCCATCAGTCATCACTGACATTTTAGTGAACCACATGCACTAATGCTGTTCTTACTTGTTTTTTTTTTTTTTCTTTTTCTAGTGTGAAAAGACACGCTTGATAGCTTATGGACCAGTAGAAGCAGCACAACTGCACTGAACGTATGCAATTCCCTGGCACAATAGACCAAGTCAATACAACGTGCAGTGTGTAGGACAAAGGGAACTCCAAAACCATCATAGGTCCCATGCATTTCCTTGTCACTTTATGATGGCAGTTTATTGCCATTTTTTATTTGTTGCTGTTATTGCAGCAACATTGTTTTTCTGCTTTCTTTGACTGTCTTTTGCTACTGCACGGACAGTATATTCCCCAGCTTTGTCTTCTTTAGACTGAGAAAAACATGGTACTAACTACTCCATTTGTATTCTTTTTATGTATATTCTTAATATATTCTATATTCTTAATATATATTATTTACATATAACCTTCCCAATTGCCTTTCTCTCTTTCAGCTCACATTCATTTTTCTTGAACTTGTATCTCCTACTGTACACAATAGTACAGATGATATGTCATTGTTGCTTAATGTGGTGGCATTAATACTTCTCCATTTCTGCTAGACAAACTAATGTTTAAGGATTGCATTTACACTTTTCACAGCCTCATCAAATTGGTAACCTATCATAATCAAGACAATAACTAATACTCTTCTTCCTTTGTTCTTTTGCATAGTATCTCTAGTTTATAGCAGAAAATCTTGTTATTTGTGTGTATGTACATTATTCCTGCCTTTCAAGCTTTTGTGTGTAATTCCATTTCTATTGTGGGAGTCTGCAAAGTCATTAATTTTTCCCCTTATGATATTTAAACTCTTGGATGTAACTGTCTTTAGCACATTTCAATAGCACACTCTCACTTTGTATCAACTTTATTTTTGAAAACATTAAATAACATTAATCCCAAGACTGAACCTTGAAAAACTCTGCTCATAACCTCCCTCCAGGCAACAGCTCTCTTTTCACTAGCCTGATCTTCTGTTCATCTCCTCTCTTCTGCCTTACATTTCCTTTGCTAATCTGTGCCAGTGGTTTCCAATGCAACAAAGTACCGCAAGATTTATAGAACCAATACATGTATCTCCTTTGTCTGAAAAATCAATCCCATCAAGAAAAGATATCCCATATAATATACCTTTGATAAACCTGTGGGATTTTAATCATATTCTTCACTCTTCTCCATATTTTTGATTATTCTTACCTTTGAAGTCTATCAGCCAGAGATCACAACAGATACCCACCAGAGTTAATGAGACCAGAGTGACGATCCAACATAGCACAGAAACTACATTCCCATTTTCTTAGAAAATGCATCACAAAAGGCCCCATTTGCTACTGTCTATTCCAATAACACCACCTCTGAATATGAAAAGGTACTGAAAAACATTGTTACTGGGCCCGCAGTTGTACATTCATATTCCCTCTGGACAATGGGCTCTAGCCCAGGCTCCTTTTTGACCTGAGCACCTTCAGTTCTCTGAATTTTACTTCCCTTGGCGTTGTTGCAACACTCACTTTAATTGATGATGCTGCCTTTACCACCTTGTTTTGTATTGACCTTCCTGTTGAAGGCACATTGAGAACAGTCACTGAGGTTGTGCACAGTGTCAATAGTGTTGCAGATTCATGCTCATTGCCTGCTCTTCCAGCTGAACAGATATGATCTGAATCCCCCTGGTCAACTCACTTTGTAGGACTTGAATTCCTGGCCCTCCAGACTACATTACTGGAGAGGTCACTACCTCTTGAGGGTGTTTTTCATGCTTTGGATATCTTTATTAATCTTGCACTGAGTCAGACATGAGTCCGTAGTTCTGATAGAAATACCATAGCCCACAGGTAGAGAGCTGGATTTTTTCATAGAGCCTGTCAGATTCCCCCAAGCATGATTCTCACTATATCTCATCTTTTCTCATGTAAGCCATGTGTTTTTTCACGTTTAATTCCTCTATTCAGAAGCTTCCATATCTCTTTTCATTGTGAGAGGAGATGACCTGCAAAGCCCTGCCATCCTGATTCCAGCTGGACATGGGCATCTTTGAACACCTCAATTTAAGTTGCCTTAATGCAGGTCTCTAGTGATATTTGAGATGCCCAAAGTGTCTCACATGGTCTCCAACTACCAGTCCAGCAGTAAATAGTACTAAACTATGACAAATGTCGCATAATTCAAAGGAAAAGAAACAGGAGAAAGGAGTAAACAGGGAGTTTATAATATTAGAATTTGCAGAATATTTTTCTACTGACAAGTAAAATGGACTTTATACCTTTGTTCTTCAGAATAATGTGGGGAGTTTTTTTGCAAGCCCACAAGTGGTTGTTCTTGTAGCTGATTAGGTCTTTCAGGATCTCTCAGGAAGTTGCAGGGAATATGGATGGTTTGTGATGTTTCCATACAGTTGTGCTGCAATATGCTTATGTGCTCACTTCTCTTACTGAGAAGCAACTGTTCAGAACATTGTACATTTTACCACTGGAATGCTTAGTCATACAGCATAAGGGAATGACAAAACAAAGGCCCTGAAATGTGCCTGTGTTTCCTTATTTCTGCAATTTTTAATTAATTTCATTTCTTGTTTGTTTTTCCAATTTGTTTTTTGTCTTGGATTTCTACATGGGTCTGTGTATTGCTCTTTTTGGCCACATCAGAACAATATCAAGATCTGAAGATGTAAAATGATATACTACTGACTAAAAGGTTCTCAAGTTTTGACAAATATGTATTCTGGTCCAAAGAGCAAGGATCCACTCTACCAGAACTTTTGTAATAAGCTGTGATAGCACATCCTACTCCCTTCCCAAGGAAAGCAAGACCTGTGTCAGCATACTGGCAGGGGTGTTGGTGTGTATTTGCATTGACCATTCTTTTTTGGGGCTAGAGGTAGAAGAGTTAGTCAGGAAAGGTTTTGTGACTACAGAAGATATAGTCATCATCATGGCTAGGCTTAGTGAATGAAGATTTGAGAAGTACTCTACCCACGCTTGCTACAAGCACACTGCTGGCTAAAATCGTCAGTGCAAGATAGAGAAGCCCAGTTGCAGAAGATACAGCAAAAAGACTCCTTAGGTGGTATCGGCAAGACACATTTTTTTTGCGTTGTCTTTTCTCCTCAAGAGTGATCCTGCGTGTGTTCTCAAAAGAAGCAGTGGCGTTATGGATAGTGTGTCTCCATGTCACCCAATTGGAGGCCAGAGTAGACCAATAATAATGATCAATATGGCCAAAGCTGAGATATTATTTCAGGGAGTCCTTGTATCTCCTCTTTGGGGCTCCTCTCTTGCGGCAGCCGGTGGCAAGTTCACCATAGAGCACAATCTTAGGGAGGCAGTAATCCTCCATCCTGGAGACGTGCCCTGCCCAGAGTAGCTGCGTCCTCAGCAACATGGGCTCAATACTTGCAACCACTGCCTGTTCAAGAACAGACACGTTAGTCACGTAATCAGTCCAGTGGATATTTAAGATTGTACGGAGACAGCGTTGATGGAAGCGTTCTAAGAGTCGCAAGTGGTTGTGGTAAATGACCCATGATTCAGACCCATATAAAAGAGTAGACAGTACAATGGCTCTATAAACACTAATCTTTGTACTTTTCTTCAAGTGTTTATTACACCAAACTCTTTTATGGAGTTTTCCAAAAGCTCTATATGCCTTGGCTAACCTTTTGTCTAACTTTTTGTCAATCTTACCATCCGAAGAGATGATGCTTCCTAGATAATTAAACTGCTGGACTGACTTGAGCTCTGATGATATGGGGATGAGGAAGACTTCCTGAGGTGCAGGTTGGTAGAAAACTTCTGTCTTCTTTAAGCTGACTTCCAGCCCAAAATGCTCAGCAGCCTCTGCAAAGCAGGATGTTAAACGCTGCAGAGCTGCTTCTGTGTGGGCAACAAGGGCAGCATCGTCAGCACAAAGCAGCTCAAGGACAAGGTGATTTAAAGTCTTAGTGTGGGCCTTCAGTCGCCTTAGGTTGAATAGGCTTCCATTGGTACAATATCGGATGTAGATACCGTTTTCTTCATCAAGATCTGCCACAGCCCTTTGGAGCATCATGATGAAGAAGATTGTGAATAGGGTTGGTGCAAGAACACAGCCTTGTTTCACACCATTGGTTATTAGAAAGGGCTCAGAAAGTGCATCGCCATCTCTGACTTGGCCACGCTGATCCTCATGAAGCAAAATGATCATTTTGAGAAAATTGGGAGGACATCCTAATTGTTCCAAAATCTGCCACAGATCTTTTCTGCTCATGGTATCAAAAGCTTTGGACAGAAGATATAGTGGGATGTGGAGAAAATAGTGAGGTCTATAGATCTACAGTGTCATATAGAGTGTTTCTGGCTTTTTTTTCTTCAGAACAGGTCTTGAGCTGGCCAGAGACCAGACCAGAGTGATTTCTTTGTACCTGAAACTGATCTGTTCTGCATCATTGCTGTAAATGTGGAGGATTCAGTGACTGAAAATGCAGAGCTTCTTCCCTCTACCAACTGTGAAGACAACAAAGTGCTAACTCGGTTAGTACTTAATATGTTGATTATTATTATGGCATGAAGACAGATCTGAGGAAATACAGTAGGCCTATCTAGCTGCAAAACCGCGATAGAATTACAGTGTTCTTGCATTTAAACCAGAAAATGGTGAGATAAATATGTGTTAAAGTTAATGATGAAGAGAAACAGAAAACAATATCAAGGTAACCTTTTGCAGGTAGATGTCATACCTTATATCAGTGTATTAAGTATTCATTCTACCTGCCAGTCTCACCTTCCCTATATCCTCAGACAATTGCTGCTACAACAGCATCTCTACTATACTAATAAATTTGTTTACATATTTTTTTAGAATTTCCTTTCTGTTTATTTTCTAGGTGGGGGAAAAGAGAGTTCTCCTTCAGCTTTGGTTTGGAAGAAGTTTGCAACAACTGAGATCCCATACAAGAATCCTGATTTCTTTTATTTTCTTCTTTTTTCTTTTTTTTATGACTGACACTTACTAAATCTTCTTAATAGTATTTTGGTATCTTTTCAAGTTGGAAACCATTCCATTTTTGATTAATGCATACTGCCACACAAGTCCTAGAGCTATGCAGATACGCTGAATGTAGCACACTAAAATATCTGTGCTGTAAACCGAAGGGTATCCATGGGCTTTTCTAATGAATGCACATTCATATGTGAAGTGGGCAACACACAGTGAATGAGCTACATTATGTGAATGTGCTCAACAGCTGAAAAATGAACGATGTCATGGATTTCAGCTTCATGGAGTGAGCAGCTGAATTTGTCAGTGACACTGAAAGATTGTTCTTTATGACTCAGTCTGATTCACTGGCCTGACAATGTCCCCTACTTTGTGAATCCCTTGCACCTGTAGATGCACAACACTAACAAAGGTCTAATTCTGGCAGTTAGCAAAATTCCAACTATTAGAATGTCAAAGTAAGTGCAGCAGTCTTTCTGATGTCGATGTTGATTGCAACACTCATTATATGTTGAAGAATAGTGTAAGACTGATGCATTCTTTGAAAGCTCAGTTCCAAGATTTTATGGCAGAAAAAAATATTCATGCTGAATTCAAAGGACTCTCAAGAAAATGATAGAAAATACACCATTCCTAGACTGTAACACTGCAAACTCGAGGCTAAACAGAATAGTAACTGTTTTCCCCCTTTAGGCCACTTTGTACTAAATTCTTTGAAGGATAAATAACAGCAAGCCACTAAATAAATACTACAGATTTCTCAGGAAATCTAAGGTGACATCCCAATGTCAAACCACAGGAAATTCCTACAGAGTTTAACCATAGATTTTCTAATTGATATACCCCCAGATAAATATTAAAACCAAAACCACAATTGGCATTCTCCTTCCTGATTAAGATCTACACTGAGTTGTCAGAATATTAAAGCAGTTTGTACCCAGGTTGTTTATAAAGACAGTAGCGGCTGTAATTAAGCTAGAAAAAGGGGAAAAAAAACCATCTACATGAGGCTTGTTTCTGGCTAACCAACTTCTGATGCCATCCCCAGTTTAACAGTAAATCAGGGTTTCAAAAAGAAAAGGGAAATAAACGGTTCCACATGCAAGAAAAACCAGCTCAAGTTAATATTGCAGTAGAAATGCTAACACCTTTTTGGATCTAATTTTTAGCAATAATTGTATGAAAATGCCACTGAGAAACCACAAATCTTCAGGTCCTCCTGCACACCACAGAAATATGCAAGAATTCCTTGAAAGCATCTAGAGGTGAATGATGGGGGTCAAAAATACAAAATCAGAAGAGATGCTGAAGCATATTGCTGGTTGTATGATGATAAACGATGCATTCTAGGTTCTTGTTTGGGATCGCAGTTTTAACAGATAAAAAAATAGAGAAGTGCTTCTTTCAAGTTACAACAGTCACCTCAACTAACAGCAACCTAGCCTAGAAGCCAGGCCGTTGAATTCCTCTCTGTGTGATCAGTGACGCAGACGAAGACCCAAAATGTCAAATGCAATAACAGATGATTCAGAAAAGCTTCAGGAAGGGCCCAGACAAAAAGAGCAGAGAAGCTGAAAGAGGCTGTGCAAGGACAAAAGAGGAGGGAAGGGAATTTTGTTTCTGACTGCTGCCTGTTCAGGCAAATCTAATTTTAAGGACTGTGTGTTTCTTGAAGTAGTATGGATTTTTTTTTTTTTCATCAACATTTTCCTTTAAGTACAAAAATTCATGGAGAAAGAGTGTTGGCTAAATTAAATGCATAGAATGGATCATGTTCTGGATGCTTTTTTAGACACATCATTGAAGGATATTTGATTTCAGCAGTGGTGGCAAAACACATGCCTAAAAAGTCACTTTTTTGTTTGGGACAAGTGGTTAGGGAGGTACCAATATTTTAAGTGCCTGTGCCTCCTAGCCAGCACACCATCCCTCATGAGCTGGACATATATCTAAAGGGGTACATACATCTGGGAACAGACTTCTTTGTGCAAATCTTACTCCCATTTCTTGAGCTGTGCTATTGCACTATGGGCTGAGAAACCTATCTGTGAAATGGCTCTTCTTCGCTTCCAGAATTCACCTTAAGGCAAATACTTCATTTCTCTCTTTAAACTGCTAAGTTTTAGTTAAAAATAGTAAATTTCTGGAGTGTGGCAACTTTTAAAGCTGTCTGAAGGACAAGGTTTGCTACCAATTTTCTCTTTCCTCTTTTATGTGCCAGTTACCAAGTGGAACCCTTTTGCTTGGTAAAGGTGTATCTGTACTATATTGGAAGAGACTTTGAATTAAAATTAGTAGGAGTAAAAGCAAGGACAGCCCAGTAGTGTCATTTAGTTAAAATGAATCGAATCTTTTTATGTCTAAATATCTGTGACCATGGCACTTTGCAATGTCATAAAGGAAAGACAAAGAGTTCCACATACTTAAAAAGTTCACTCTCCCAAAAATTACACTAATATGAGCCTCCTCAGCGTACGACGGTGGGTAATGAAGATGATGAGGTAGGGTAAGTTATAAAGGATTAGCACTGGAAGCATAATAAGAGACATCATTTACAGAAATTTAAACGTTACTTTTGTGATTTCTAAAAGCAGGCTGTGGATCTCTGAAAGGTGGACTCACACAGAGTCACAGTGAAAAGGTTTTGAAAAACCGAGAGGCTTCTGTTAGCGGTTCTGCCCTAAGTAAGGAAGGTAGGTGGGAAGGCATGAGCCCAGGAGATGTTCAGCCTTCTGCTCTCCATCCGAGACAGAAAGTGAGAGTAACCTTAGTCAGTAGGACCCTTACGAAGCTTCTGTTTAAATGCTCTGTTACATCGATCCTGGGCACCAGGCCATCTCTTTCCAGATGTGACTCAGATGAAATCAGAGCTGTTAAAACCAAAGATGAAAAGGACCGCCGAGTTCAAGGCAAGCACAGGGTGACACCAGGCCCTCTAGGAGAAGCTCATGGTCACAAGGACGTGGACATTTCAGAGATGTGGTCATACCAGCAGCATGTTGCCTCATGAGGGATACCAATGAACCCTGTGAGAAAAAGGATACCATCAGGTGTCCAGGAACATGTTGCAACTCACAGGGACATGAAAACATGAACTGACTTCCTTGTAAAAAAAAAAACCACTCAGAAATCTTTCTTGCAATTTAAATAAGAAAGTCTTCTTGTCCTTTTTTCTTGCAGTGTTAAAATGAGAGGGAAAGAAGTGAACAGCAAGCAAGGAGGAAGGAATCGGGAGAAGACTGGCTCTTATTAGAACAGAAAAAGAAAAGCAAGAATGGCAAGACCACAGAGGCAAAACCCCCAGCAGTCTCAGCCAAAGACATTATCATTTCCACAGTACCCTGAACTAGGAACCTCATAGGATGAATCTTTGTGAAATCAAGCCTGGTTCCTTTTTCATTGGAGTACAAGGGAAAAAGACATCTAAACCTGACCGTGCCACTGAGCTGCTCAGCATGTTGGACAAGCAGCTGCAGATCCTCTGAGCCTTAGCTCCTTCACTCTGCTCCTCCTGCCCTTTGGCCTGAAAAGTTTACGGCAAGTACCCCTGGAATCAGTGTTTGAGCAGGGTGTGGGACATGGCAGGCACCTGCGATTCAGTCCCACTTCCTTCTTCCCTCTGGATGCTGCTGCACTAATGTGAGACAAGATGGGCATTAGGTATAGATGTGAACCACGAGAAATTGTGAGAAAAAAATATGGTAGCCCAACTTGCTTAAATGCCCAGAGTCTTTAGGTATCTTTTATATTCAACTTATTGTTGGTTTTATAGTTAGGAGCCAATTTTGTCCTAATGAAAATAAAGGAAACAGGTGAAGTTCAGAGGCTAGGTAAATGGAGATTAATACACATTTTAAAAGGATTATTTAAATTTTTTACTGCTTTAAAACTATAATACTTTTTGATTTTGAACATTTTCAGGGTTATTAACTTTGCTTAGGTTTAATACAAGAAATTTATATGTATGAAATGGAAAGACAAGCATGCAAAAATTATTGCAGGAAGTGAATTGCAGAATGAGGACTGTATATGGATGCTGAAAGACTCTGTATATTTAAAGACAATCATTTTGGGGATAATGACGACTGAGTCATCATCACATACTGCATGTCTCTGTGTGTGTCAAAATAAGAGTAATAAAGGCAAAGCTGTGTGACTGAGTAATGAAGAGGCTGAAAAAGACTTAATGCCGGGAATAATGATGTCTGGGAGGGTTGCTTGTTATGATAATATGTTGTTTGCTTCATGAGGAACAAGCTCAAAGGAAGAGTCAAGATATTTCACTGTATATTAAACCAAAAGAGTAAGGAAAGATGGCCAAAGATGGCAGGCAGTCAGACTTCAAACAGCTTGTGTTATATACTCAGTGCCTCACAGAGAGACATGTTAGAAGTAACAAGGTGACAGGGTATCCTTCTTCCCAGAGTGTTAGCATCCAGGCCTTCTGCAAAGCATGGCCAGCACACTCAGTCTTTGGTGTGGGGAAGAAAAATGGGTCTTGGCACACCACACTTGAGAAGCTGCTGATGATTGTCACAAGATGCTGGTGGGATAAAAACAAGTTTTCTTGTTCATGGAAAAAGGGAGAAGTGACCCTGCAGTGCAACTGTTGGTGTACCTGCACTGGGAGAGGGTTAGATGCAAACAACGATCTGCCAATTCCAAAATGCAAATGGTTTTGGAAAGTCAGTATCTCATTTGCAGGTATTTCAGTGAGAGTTTTGCTGTTAACTTCAGGAGATTAAACATTCCTTCTATAGATGTTTGTGAACCAAAAAATGGTATAATATTGAACAATGGCTTAGCATGAATAACCTAATGGGTCAATTCTGAAATAAATTATTAGCCTTAATCTCCTCAGTTAACAGAAGCAACGAACCATGTTGTAACTTTGTTGGTAATTTTCCCTATGTAGATAAATAATTTCCCTCTAGATTTCAGTGAAGTCTATATTTTGAACCAGTCATAAGAATGTCATAATGACTTAGTGATTTTTCTCTGTTGGATATATTAATAACTGAAATATTAGTTATTTCTGAAAGTACTATAATCAACATAAATGCATAGGAATTTCTCAATACCAATTACCAGTAATAGATTAGCATTATCTATTAGTTATCACTTATTGTCAAAAGTAAGTAGTGAAGAATATTAATGTTTGGGAACAATCTGTCTTGTCCACAATGAATATATCCAGTTTTCCATGCTGCTCAAGTCAGACATAACATTAGATACCATTTTAACATTGCTGGACCATTCACAGAGTCAAATCATGGAGTAAATCACTATCTGCATTGAGTTCCTCTCAACATTTCTCAAACAGGGACTAGGTTCATAGCTGAGAGCTGTGGTAGGGAGCTGACATGGGGCATCCCCATTGCTCCATCCTCCATCCATCGTCTCTGTCAGCTGTGAATGGATAATCGCACACGAGAGCCTGGTTTTTCGCGTGCTTGTGCTGAACTCTGTACCCTTCGGTTGCTGTGTTTACTTCTACAGGGCTGTTAATGAAACTGAAGATTTGCTGAGGTATCTATAGGGTTGGGTGCCTAACAAACAGAATTCTTAATGGTACATAAATCCAATCAAGATTTTCATACCATGTAAGCAAACAGTGCAGTTTGTGGAAAACAAGAGCCTCCCTGAAAGCTACTGTTATGCAAATATCATCACACTCTGAGCATATATTAAAGCAGCCCTCGAACTGCAGATTTTTGGCTTGACACAGGAAATAAAATAAAATCAAAACAGGCGGGAATAGTACTGGTTGATTTGCAAGATTAAGACTAATAAAAAGAACTCATTGTATGCTTTACATGGAAATTTCATGGTTACCTTCCTGTAAATTTTTTTAAAAGACCTTTTTTTAACTTCCTGAACCAGAACTATGATTCATTCACACAAAATATTATATGAGAGGCACAATTTTTTAGTTCATTCAGGCTTTCCTGTTCAAAGGAGAGAAGCTTTTGTGAGATTCACTGTTGTTCAGGGGGGGAATTAATTTTACGAGCAGTGTGGCATTCACAACCTGCTTTACACATTTCTTTTTCTTTTTCTTTTTCTTTTTCTTTTTCTTTTTCTTTTTCTTTTTCTTT